>NW_027617477.1:0-115189 GCF_964187855.1 Myxine glutinosa
TTGCACTTGTATTAGTGTGGAAAAAACACTTTTTGCACTTGTGATAGTGTTGAAAAACCACTTTTCGCACTTGTGTTAGTGTTGAAAAACCACTTTTAGCACTTGTTTTGGTGCAGGAAACCACTTTTGCACTTGTATTAGTGTGGAAAAAACACTTTTTGCACTTGTGATATTGTTGAAAACCACTTTTCGCACTTGTGTTGTGTTGAAAAACGACTTTTTGCACTTGTGTTGGTGCAGGAAACCACTTTTGCACTTGTATTAGTGTGGAAAACCACTTTTCGCACTTGTGTTAGTGTTGAAAAACCACTTTTTGCACTTGTGTTAGTGTTGAAAAACCACTTTTCGCACTTGTGTTGGTGCAGGGAACCACTTTTGCACTTGTATTAGTGTGGAAAAAACACTTTTTGCACTTGTGATAGTGTTGAAAAACCACTTTTCGCACTTGTGTTAGTTTTGAAAAACCACTTTTCGCACTTGTGTTGGTGCAGGAAACCACTTTTGCACTTGTATTAGTGTGGAAAAACCACTTTTCGCACTTATGTTAGTGTTGAAAAACCACTTTTCGCACTTGTGTTAGTGTTGAAAAACCACTTTTCGCACTTGTGTTAGTGTTGAAAAACAACTTTTCGCACTTGTGTTGGTGCAGGAAACCACTTTTGCACTTGTATTAGTGTGGCAAAAACACTTTTTGCTCTTGAGATAGTGTTGAAAAACCACTTTTCGCACTTGTGTTAGTGTTGGAAAACCACTTTTCGCACTTGTGTTGGTGCAGGAAACCACTTTTGCACTTGTATTAGTGTGGAAAAACCACTTTTCGCACTTGTGTTAGTGTTGAAAAACCACTTTTCGCACTTGTGTTAGTGTTGAAAAACCACTTTTCACACTTGTGTTAGTGTTGAAAAACCACTTTTCGCAATTGTGTTGGTGCAGGAAACCACTTTTGCACTTGTATTAGTGTGGAAAAAACACTTTTCGCACTTGTGTTAGTGTTGAAAAACCACTTTTCGCACTTATGTTAGTGTTGAAAAACCACTTTTCGCACTTGTGTTGGTGCAGGAACCACTTTTGCACTTGTATTAGTGTGGAAAAACCACTTTTCGCACTTGTGTTAGTGTTGAAAAACCACTTTTCGCACTTGTGTTAGTGTTGAAAAAACACTTTTCGCACTTGTGTTGGTGCAGGAAACCACTTTTGCACTTGTATTAGGGTGGAAAAACACTTTCGCACTTGTGTTAGTGTTGAAAAACCACTTTTCGCACTTGTGTTGGTGCAGGAAACCACTTTTGCACTTGTATTAGTGTGGAAAAAACACTTTTTGCACTTGTGATAGTGTTGAAAACCACTTTTCGCACTTGTGTTCGTGTTGAAAAACCACTTTTCGCACTTGTGTTAGTGTTGAAAAACCACTTTTCGCACTTGTGTTAGTGTTGAAAAACCACTTTTCACAATTGTGTTGGTGCAGGAAACCACTTTTGCACTTGTATTAGTGTGGAAAAAACACTTTTCGCACTTGTGTTAGTGTTGAAAAAACACTTTTCGCACTTGTGTTAGTGTTGAAAAACCACTTTTCGCACTTGTGTTGGTGCAGGAAACCACTTTTGCACTTGTATTAGTGTGGAAAAACCACTTTTTGCACTTGTGTTAGTGTTGAAAAACCACTTTTCGCACTTGTGTTAGTGTTGAAAAACCACTTTTCGCACTTGTGTTGCTGCAGGAAACCACTTTTGCACTTGTATTAGTGTGGAAAAACCACTTTTCGCACTTGTGTTAGTGTTGAAAAACCACTTTTCGCACTTGTGTTAGTGTTGAAAAACCACTTTTCGCACTTGTGTTGGTGCAGGAAACCACTTTTGCACTTGTATTAGTGTGGAAAAAACACTTTTTGCACTTGTGATAGTGTTGAAAAACCACTTTTCGCACTTGTGTTAGTGTTGAAAAACCACTTTCGCACTTGTGTTGGTGCAGGAAACCACTTTTGCACTTGTATTAGTGTGGAAAAACCACTTGTCGCACTTGTGTTAGTGTTGAAAAACCACTTTTCGCACTTGTGTTAGTGTTGAAAAACAACTTTTCGCACTTGTGTTGGTGCAGGAAACCACTTTTGCACTTGTATTAGTGTGGAAAAAACACTTTTTGCACTTGTGATAGTGTTGAAAAACCACTTTTCGCACTTGTGTTAGTGTTGAAAAACCACTTTTCGCACTTGTTTTGGTGCAGGAAACCACTTTTGCACTTGTATTAGTGTGGAAAAACCACTTTTCGCACTTGTGTTAGTGTTGAAAAACCACTTTTCGCACTTGTGTTAGTGTTGAAAAACCACTTTTCGCACATGTGTTGGTGCAGGAAACCACTTTTGCACTTGTATTAGTGTGGACAAAACACTTTTTGCACTTGTGATAGTGTTGAAAAACCACTTTTCGCACTTGTGTTAGTGTTGAAAAACCACTTTTCGCACTTGTGTTGGTGCAGGAAACCACTTTTGCACTTGTATTAGTGTGGAAAAACCACTTTTCACACTTGTGTTAGTGTTGAAAAACCACTTTTCGCACTTGTGTTAGTGTTGAAAAACCACTTTTCGCACTTGTGTTATTGTTGAAAAACCACTTTTCGCACTTGTGTTGGTGCAGGACCCCACTTTTGCACTTGTATTAGTGTGGAAAAACCACTTTTCGCACTTGTGTTGGTGTTGAAAAACCACTTTTCGCACTTGTGTTAGTGTTGAAACACCACTTTTCGCACTTGTGTTAGTGTTGAAAAACCACTTTTCGCACTTGTGTTGGTGCAGGAAACCACCTTTGCACTTGTATTAGTGTGGAAAAAACACTTTTTGCACTTGTGTTAGTGTTGAAAATCCACTTTTCGCACTTGTGTTAGTGTTGAAAAACCACTTTTTGCACTTGTGTTGGTGCAGGAAACCACTTTTGCACTTGTATTAGTGTGGAAAAAAACACATTACGCACTTGTGTTAGTGTTGAAAAACCACTTTTCGCACTTGTGTTAGTGTTGAAAAACCACTTTTCGCACTTGTGTTGGTGCAGGAAACCACTTTTGCACTTGTATTAGTGTGGAAAAAACACTTTTTGCACTTGTGATAGTGTTGAAAAACCACTTTTTGCACTTGTGTTAGTGTTGAAAATCCACTTTTCGCACTTGTGTTAGTGTTGAAAAACCACTTTTTGCACTTGTGTTGGTGCAGGAAACCACTTTTGCACTTGTGTTAGTGTTGAAAAAACACATTACGCACTTGTGTTAGTGTTGAAAAACCACTTTTCGCACTTGTGTTAGTGTTGAAAAACCACTTTTCGCACTTGTGTTAGTGTTGAAAAAACACATTACGCACTTGTGTTAGTGTTGAAAAACCACTTTTCGCACTTGTGTTAGTGTTGAAAAACCACTTTTCGCACTTGTGTTGGTGCAGGAAACCACTTTTGCACTTGTATTAGTGTGGGAAAAACACTTTTCGCACTTGTGTTAGTGTTGAAAAACCACTTTTCGCACTTGTGTTAGTGTTGAAAAACCACTTTTCGAACTTGTGTTGGTGCAGGAAACCACTTTTGCACTTGTATTAGTGTGGAAAAAACACTTTTTGCACTTGTGATAGTGTTGAAAAACCACTTTTCGCACTTGTGTTAGTGTTGAAAAACCACTTTTCGCACTTGTGTTAGTGTTGAAATACCACTTTTCGCACTTGTGTTGGTGCAGGAAACCACTTTTTGCACTTGTGATAGTGTTGAAAAACCACTTTTCGCACTTGTGTTAGTGTTGAAAAACCACTTTTCGCACTTGTGTTGGTGCAGGAAACCACTTTTGCACTTGTATTAGTGTGGAAAAAACACTTTTCGCACTTGTGTTAGTGTTGAAAAACCACTTTTTGCACTTGTGTTAGTGTTGAAATACCACTTTTCGCACTTGTGTTGGTGCAGGAAACCACTTTTGCACTTGTATTAGTGTGCAAAAAACACTTTTCGCACTTGTGTTATTGTTGAAAAACCACTTTTCGCACTTGTGTTAGTGTTGAAAAACCACTTTTCGCACTTGTGTTGGTGCAGGAAACCACTTTTGCACTTGTATTAGTGTTGAAAAACCACTTTTCGCACTTGTGTTAGTGTTGTAAAACCTCTTTTCGCACTTGTGTTGGTGCAGGAAACCACTTTTGCACTTGTATTAGTGTGGAAAAAACACTTTTCGCACTTGTGTTAGTGTTGAAAAACCACTTTTCACACTTGTGTTAGTGTTGAAAAACCACTTTTTGCACTTTTGTTGGTGCAGGAAACCACTTTTGCACTTGTATTAGTGTGGAAAAAACACTTTTTGCACTTGTGATAGTGTTGAAAAACCACTTTTCGCACTTGTGTTAGTGTTGAAAAACCACTTTTCGCACTTGTGTTGGTGCAGGAAACCACTTTTGCACTTGTATTAGTGTGGAAAAACCACTTTTTGCACTTGCGTTAGTGTTGAAAAACCACTTTTCGCACTTGTGTTGGTGCAGGAAACCACTTTTGCACTTGTATTAGTGTGGAAAACCACTTTTCGCACTTGTGTTAGTGTAGAAAAACCACTTTTCGCACTTGTGTTAGTGTTGAAAAACCACTTTTCGCACTTGTGTTGGTGCAGGAAACCACTTTTGCACTTGTATTAGTGTGGAAAAAAACACTTTTTGCACTTGTGATAGTGTTGAAAAACCACTTTTCGCACTTGTGTTAGTGTTGGAAAACCACTTTTCGCACTTGCGTTAGTGTTGAAAAACCACTTTTCGCACTTGTGTTGGTGCAGGAAACCACTTTTGCACTTGTATTAGTGTGGAAAAACGACTTTTCACACTTGTGTTAGTGTTGAAAAACCACTTTTCGCACTTGTGTTAGTGTTGAAAAACCACTTTTCGCACTTGTGTTGGTGCAGGAAACCACTTTTGCACTTGTATAGTGTGGAAAAAACACTTTTTGCATTTGTGATAGTGTTGAAAACCCACTTTTGGCACTTGTGTTAGTGTTGAAATACCACTTTTCGCACTTGTGTTGGTGCAGGAAACCACTTTTGCACTTGTATTAGTGTGGAAAAAACACTTTTCGCACTAGTGTTAGTGTTGAAAACGCACTTTTCGCACTTGTGTTAGTGTTGAAATACCACTTTTTGCACTTGTGTTGTTGCAGGAAACCACTTTTGCACTTGTATTAGTGTGGAAAAAACACTTTTCGCACTTGTGTTAGTGTTGAAAAACCACATTTCGCACTTGTGTTAGTGTTGAAAAACCACTTTTCGCACTTGTGTTGGTGCAGGAAACCACTTTTGCACTTGTATTAGTGTGGAAAAAACACTTTTTCACTTGTGATTGTGTTGAAAAACCACTTTTCGCACTTGTGTTAGTGTTGAAAAACCACTTTTCGCACTTGTGTTGGTGCAGGAAACCACTTTTGCACTTGTATTAGTGTGAAAAAACACTTTTCGCACTTGTATTAGTGTTGAAAAACCACTTTTTGCACTTGTGTTAGTGTTGAAAAACCACTTTTCACACTTGTGTTGGTGCAGGAAACCACTTTTGCACTTGTATTAGTGCAGGAAACCACTTTTGCACTTGTATTAGTGTGGAAAAAAACACTTTTTGCACTTGTGATAGTGTTAAAAAACCACTTTTCGCACTTGTGTTAGTGTTGAAAAACCACTTTTCGCACTTGCGTTAGTGTTGAAAAACCACTTTTTGCACTTGTGTTGGTGCAGGAAACCACTTTTGCACTTGTATTAGTGTGGAAAAACCACTTTTCACACTTGTGTTAGTGTTGAAAAACCACTTTTCGCACTTGTGTTAGTGTTGAAAAACCACTTTTCGCACTTGTGTTGGTGCAGGAAACCACTTTTGCACTTGTATAGTGTGGAAAAAACACTTTTTGCACTTGTGATAGTGTTGAAAAACCACTTTTGGCACTTATGTTAGTGTTGAAATACCACTTTTCGCACTTGTGTTAGTGTTGAAAAACCACTTTTCGCACTTGTGTTAGTGTTGAAAAACCACTTTTCGCACTTGTGTTGGTGCAGGAAACCACTTTTGCACTTGTATTAGTGTGGAAAAAACACTTTTTGCACTTGTGATAGTGTTGAAAAACCACTTTTCGCACATGTGTTAGTGTTGGAAAACCACTTTTCGCACTTGCGTTAGTGTTGAAAAACCACTTTTCGCACTTGTGTTGGTGCAGGAAACCACTTTTGCACTTGTATTAGTGTGGAAAACCACTTTTCGCACTTGTGTTAGTGTAGAAAAACCACTTTTCGCACTTGTGTTAGTGTTGAAAAACCACTTTTCGCACTTGTGTTGGTGCAGGAAACCACTTTTGCACTTGTATTAGTGTGGAAAAAACACTTTTTGCACTTGTGATAGTGTTGAAAAACCACTTTTCGCACTTGTGTTAGTGTTGGAAAACCACTTTTCGCACTTGCGTTAGTGTTGAAAAACCACTTTTCGCACTTGTGTTGGTGCAGGAAACCACTTTTGCACTTGTATTAGTGTGGAAAAACGACTTTTCACACTTGTGTTAGTGTTGAAAAACCACTTTTCGCACTTGTGTTAGTGTTGAAAAACCACTTTTCGCACTTGTGTTGGTGCAGGAAACCACTTTTGCACTTGTATAGTGTGGAAAAAACACTTTTTGCATTTGTGATAGTGTTGAAAAACCACTTTTGGCACTTGTGTTAGTGTTGAAATACCACTTTTCGCACTTGTGTTGGTGCAGGAAACCACTTTTGCACTTGTATTAGTGTGGAAAAAACACTTTTTGCACTTGTGATAGTGTTGAAAAACCACTTTTCGCACTTGTGTTAGTGTTGGAAAACCACTTTTCGCACTTGTGTTGGTGCAGGAAACCACTTTTGCACTTGTATTAGTGTGGAAAAAACACTTTTTGCACTTGTGTTAGTGTTGAAAATCCACTTTTCGCACTTGTGTTAGTGTTGAAAAACCACTTTTTGCACTTGTGTTGGTGCAGGAAACCACTTTTGCACTTGTGTTAGTGTTGAAAAAACACATTACGCACTTGTGTTAGTGTTGAAAAACCACTTTTCACACTTGTGTTAGTGTTGAAAAACCACTTTTCGCACTTGTGTTAGTGTTGAAAAAACACATTACGCACTTGTGTTAGTGTTGAAAAACCACTTTTCGCACTTGTGTTAGTGTTGAAAAACCACTTTTCGCACTTGTGTTGGTGCAGGAAACCACTTTTGCACTTGTATTAGTGTGGGAAAAACACTTTTCGCACTTGTGTTAGTGTTGAAAAACCACTTTTCGCACTTGTGTTAGTGTTGAAAAACCACTTTTCGAACTTGTGTTGGTGCAGGAAACCACTTTTGCACTTGTATTAGTGTGGAAAAAACACTTTTTGCACTTGTGATAGTGTTGAAAAACCACTTTTCGCACTTGTGTTAGTGTTGAAAAACCACTTTTCGCACTTGTGTTAGTGTTGAAATACCACTTTTCGCACTTGTGTTGGTGCAGGAAACCACTTTTTGCACTTGTGATAGTGTTGAAAAACCACTTTTCGCACTTGTGTTAGTGTTGAAAAACCACTTTTCGCACTTGTGTTGGTGCAGGAAACCACTTTTGCACTTGTATTAGTGTGGAAAAAACACTTTTCGCACTTGTGTTAGTGTTGAAAAACCACTTTTTGCACTTGTGTTAGTGTTGAAATACCACTTTTCGCACTTGTGTTGGTGCAGGCAACCACTTTTGCACTTGTATTAGTGTGCAAAAAACACTTTTCGCACTTGTGTTATTGTTGAAAAACCACTTTTCGCACTTGTGTTAGTGTTGCAAAACCACTTTTCGCACTTGTGTTGGTGCAGGAAACCACTTTTGCACTTGTATTAGTGTTGAAAAACCACTTTTCGCACTTGTGTTAGTGTTGTAAAACCTCTTTTCGCACTTGTGTTGGTGCAGGAAACCACTTTTGCACTTGTATTAGTGTGGAAAAAACACTTTTCGCACTTGCGTTAGTGTTGAAAAACCACTTTTCACACTTGTGTTAGTGTTGAAAAACCACTTTTTGCACTTTTGTTGGTGCAGGAAACCACTTTTGCACTTGTATTAGTGTGGAAAAAACACTTTTTGCACTTGTGATAGTGTTGAAAAACCACTTTTCGCACTTGTGTTAGTGTTGAAAAACCACTTTTCGCACTTGTGTTGGTGCAGGAAACTACTTTTGCACTTGTATTAGTGTGGAAAAACCACTTTTTGCACTTGTGTTAGTGTTGAAAAACCACTTTTCACACTTGTGTTAGTGTTGAAAAACCACTTTTCGCACTTGTGTTGGTGCAGGAAACCACTTTTGCACTTGTATTAGTGTGGAAAAAACACTTTTTGCACTTGTGATAGTGTTGAAAAACCACTTTTCGCACTTGTGTTAGTGTTGAAAAACCACTTTTCGCACTTGTGTTGGTGCAGGTAACCACTTTCGCACTTGTATTAGTGTTGAAAAACCACTTTTCGCACTTGTGTTAGTGTTGAAAAAACACTTTTCGCACTTGTGTTGGTGCAGGAAACCACTTTTGCACTTGTATTAGTGTGGAAAAAACACTTTTTGCACTTGTGATAGTGTTGAAAAACCACTTTTCGCACTTGTGTTAGTGTTGAAAAACCACTTTTCGCACTTGCGTTAGTGTTGAAAAACCACTTTTCGCACTTGTGTTGGTGCAGGAAACCACTTTTGCACTTGTATTAGTGTGGAAAAACCACTTTTCACACTTGTGTAAGTGTTGAAAAACCACTTTTCGCACTTGTGTTAGTGTTGAAAAACCACTTTTCGCACTTGTGTTGGTGCAGGAAACCACTTTTGCACTTCTATAGTGTGGAAAAAACACTTTTTACACTTGTGATAGTGTTGAAAAACCACTTTTGGCACTTGTGTTAGTGTTGAAATACCACTTTTCGCACTTGTGTTGGTGCAGGAAACCACTTTTGCACTTGTATTAGTGTGCAAAAAACACTTTTCGCACTTGTGTTATTGTTGAAAAACCACTTTTCGCACTTGTGTTAGTGTTAAAAAACCACTTTTCGCACTTGTGTTGGTGCAGGAAACCACTTTTGCACTTGTATTAGTGTTGAAAAACCACTTTTCGCACTTGTGTTAGTGTTGTTAAACCACTTTTCGCACTTGTGTTGGTGCAGGAAACCACTTTTGCACTTGTATTAGTGTGGAAAAAACACTTTTCGCACTTGTGTTAGTGTTGAAAAACCACTTTTCGCACTTGTGTTAGTGTTGAAAAACCACTTTTCGCACTTGTGTTGGTGCAGGAAACCACTTTTGCACTTGTATTAGTGTGGAAAAAACACTTTTCGCACTTGTGTTAGTGTTGAAAAACCACTTTTCGCACTTGTGTTAGTGTTGAAATACCACTTTTCGCACTTGTGTTGGTGCAGGAAACCACTTTTGCACTTGTATTAGTGTGCAAAAAACACTTTTCGCACTTGTGTTATTGTTGAAAAACCACTTTTCGCACTTGTGTTAGTGTTGAAAAACCACTTTTCGCACTTGTGTTGGTGCAGGAAACCACTTTTGCACTTGTATTAGTGTTGAAAAACCACTTTTCGCACTTGTGTTGGTGCAGGAAACCACTTTTGCACTTGTATTAGTGTGGAAAAAACACTTTTCGCACTTGTGTTAGTGTTGAAAAACCACTTTTCGCACTTGTGCTAGTGTTGAAAAACCACTTTTCGCACTTGTGTTAGTGTTGAAAAACCACTTTTCGCACTTGTGTTAGTGCAGGAAACCACTTTTGCACTTGTATTAGTGTGGAAAAAACACTTTTGCACTTGTGATAGTGTTGAAAAACCACTTTTCGCACTTGTGTTAGTGTTGAAAAACCACTTTTCGCACTTGCGTTAGTGTTGAAAAACCACTTTTCGCACTTGTGTTGGTGCAGGAAACCACTTTTGCACTTGTATTAGTGTGGAAAACCACTTTTCGCACTTGTGTTAGTGTAGAAAAACCACTTTTCGCACTTGTGTTAGTGTTGAAAAACCACTTTTCGCACTTGTGTTGGTGCAGGAAACCACTTTTGCACTTGTATTAGTGTGGAAAAAACACTTTTTGCACTTGTGATAGTGTTGAAAAACCACTTTTCGCACTTGTGTTAGTGTTGGAAAACCACTTTTCGCACTTGCGTTAGTGTTGAAAAACCACTTTTCGCACTTGTGTTGGTGCAGGAAACCACTTTTGCACTTGTATTAGTGTGGAAAAACGACTTTTCACACTTGTGTTAGTGTTGAAAAACCACTTTTCGCACTTGTGTTAGTGTTGAAAAACCACTTTTCGCACTTGTGTTGGTGCAGGAAACCACTTTTGCACTTGTATAGTGTGGAAAAAACACTTTTTGCATTTGTGATAGTGTTGAAAAACCACTTTTGGCACTTGTGTTAGTGTTGAAATACCACTTTTCGCACTTGTGTTGGTGCAGGAAACCACTTTTGCACTTGTATTAGTGTGGAAAAAACACTTTTCGCACTTGTGTTAGTGTTGAAAACGCACTTTTCGCACTTGTGTTAGTGTTGAAATACCACTTTTTGCACTTGTGTTGTTGCAGGAAACCACTTTTGCACTTGTATTAGTGTGGAAAAAACACTTTTCGCAGTTGTGTTATTGTTGAAAAACCACTTTTCGCACTTGTGTTAGTGTTGAAAAACCACTTTTCGCACTTGTGTTGGTGCAGGAAACCACTTTTGCACTTGTATTAGTGTTGAAAAACCACTTTTCGCACTTGTGTTAGTGTTGTAAAACCACTTTTCGCACTTGTGTTGGTGCAGGAAACCACCTTTGCGCTTGTATTAGTGTGGAAAAAACACTTTTTGCACTTGTGTTAGTGTTGAAAATCCACTTTCCGCACTTGTGTTAGTGTTGAAAAACCACTTTTTGCACTTGTGTTGGTGCAGGAAACCACTTTTGCACTTGTATTAGTGTGGAAAAAAACACATTACGCACTTGTGTTAGTGTTGAAAAACCACTTTTCGCACTTGTGTTAGTGTTGAAAAACCACTTTTCGCACTTGTGTTGGTGCAGGAAACCACTTTTGCACTTGTATTAGTGTGGAAAAAACACTTTTTGCACTTGTGATAGTGTTGAAAAACCACTTTTCGCACTTGTGTTAGTGTTGAAAAACCACTTTTCGCACTTGTGTTGGTGCAGGAAACCACTTTTGCACTTGTATTAGTGTGGGAAAAACACTTTTTGCACTTGTGATAGTGTTGAACAACCACTTTTCGCACTTGTGTTAGTGTTGAAAAACCACTTTTCGCACTTGTGTTGGTGCAGGAAACCACTTTTGCACTTGTATTAGTGTGGGAAAAACACTTTTCGCACTTGTGTTAGTGTTGAAAAACCACTTTTCGCACTTGTGTTAGTGTTGAAAACCCACTTTTCGAACTTGTGTTGGTGCAGGAAACCACTTTTGCACTTGTATTAGTGTGGAAAAAACACTTCTTGCACTTGTGATAGTGATGAAAAACCACTTTCCGCACTTGTGTTAGTGTTGAAAAACCACTTTTCGCACTTGTGTTGGTGCAGGAAACCACTTTTGCACTTGTATTAGTGTGGAAAAACCACTTTTCGCACTTGTGTTAGTGTTGAAAAACCAATTTTCGCACTTGTGTTAGTGTTGAAAAACAACTTTTTGCACTTGTGTTGGTGCAGGAAACCACTTTTGCACTTGTATTAGTGTGGAAAAAACACTTTTTGCACTTGTGATAATGTTGAAAAACCACTTTTCGCACTTGTGTTAGTGTTGAAAAACCACTTTTCGCACTTGTGTTGGTGCAGGAAACCACTTTTGCACTTGTATTAGTGTGGAAAAACCACTTTTCGCACTTGTGTTAGTGTTAAAAAACCACTTTTCGCACTTGTGTTGGTGCAGGAAACCACTTTTGCACTTGTATTAGTGTGGGAAAAACACTTTTTGCACTTGTGTTAGTGTTGAAAATCCACTTTTCGCACTTGTGTTAGTGTTGAAAAACCACTTTTTGCACTTGTGTTGGTGCAGGAAACCACTTTTGCACTTGTGTTAGTGTTGAAAAAACACATTACGCACTTGTGTTAGTGTTGAAAAAACACATTACGCACTTGTGTTAGTGTTGAAAAACCACTTTTCGCACTTGTGTTAGTGTTGAAAAACCACTTTTCGCACTTGTGTTGGTGCAGGAAACCACTTTTGCACTTGTATTAGTGTGGGAAAAACACTTTTCGCACTTGTGTTAGTGTTGAAAAACCACTTTTCGCACTTGTGTTAGTGTTGAAAAACCACTTTTCGAACTTGTGTTGGTGCAGGAAACCACTTTTGCACTTGTATTAGTGTGGAAAAAACACTTTTTGCACTTGTGATAGTGTTGAAAAACCACTTTTCGCACTTGTGTTAGTGTTGAAATACCACTTTTCGCACTTGTGTTGGTGCAGGAAACCACTTTTTGCACTTGTGATAGTGTTGAAAAACCACTTTTCGCACTTGTGTTAGTGTTGAAAAACCACTTTTCGCACTTGTGTTGGTGCAGGAAACCACTTTTGCACTTGTATTAGTGTGGAAAAACACTTTTCGCACTTGTGTTAGTGTTGAAAAACCACTTTTTGCACTTGTGTTAGTGTTGAAATACCACTTTTCGCACTTGTGTTGGTGCAGGAAACCACTTTTGCACTTGTATTAGTGTGCAAAAAACACTTTTCGCACTTGTGTTATTGTTGAAAAACCACTTTTCGCACTTGTGTTAGTGTTGAAAAACCACTTTTCGCACTTGTGTTAATGTTGAAAAACCACTTTTCGCACTTGTGTTAGTGTTGAAATACCACTTTTCGCACTTGTGTTGGTGCAGGAAACCACTTTTTGCACTTGTGATAGTGTTGAAAAACCACTTTTCGCACTTGTGTTAGTGTTGAAAAACCACTTTTCGCACTTGTGTTGGTGCAGGAAACCACTTTTGCACTTGTATTAGTGTGGAAAAAACACTTTTCGCACTTGTGTTAGTGTTGAAAAACCACTTTTTGCACTTGTGTTAGTGTTGAAATACCACTTTTCGCACTTGTGTTGGTGCAGGCAACCACTTTTGCACTTGTATTAGTGTGCAAAAAACACTTTTCGCACTTGTGTTATTGTTGAAAAACCACTTTTCGCACTGTGTTAGTGTTGCAAAACCACTTTTCGCACTTGTGTTGGTGCAGGAAACCACTTTTGCACTTGTATTAGTGTTGAAAAACCACTTTTCGCACTTGTGTTAGTGTTGTAAAACCTCTTTTCGCACTTGTGTTGGTGCAGGAAACCACTTTTGCACTTGTATTAGTGTGGAAAAAACACTTTTCGCACTTGCGTTAGTGTTGAAAAACCACTTTTCACACTTGTGTTAGTGTTGAAAAACCACTTTTTGCACTTTTGTTGGTGCAGGAAACCACTTTTGCACTTGTATTAGTGTGGAAAAAACACTTTTTGCACTTGTGATAGTGTTGAAAAACCACTTTTCGCACTTGTGTTAGTGTTGAAAAACCACTTTTCGCACTTGTGTTGGTGCAGGAAACCACTTTTGCACTTGTATTAGTGTGGAAAAACCACTTTTTGCACTTGTGTTAGTGTTGAAAAACCACTTTTCACACTTGTGTTAGTGTTGAAAAACCACTTTTCGCACTTGTGTTGGTGCAGGAAACCACTTTTGCACTTGTATTAGTGTGGAAAAAACACTTTTTGCACTTGTGATAGTGTTGAAAAACCACTTTTCGCACTTGTGTTAGTGTTGAAAAACCACTTTTCGCACTTGTGTTGGTGCAGGTAACCACTTTCGCACTTGTATTAGTGTTGAAAAACCACTTTTCGCACTTGTGTTAGTGTTGAAAAAACACTTTTCGCACTTGTGTTGGTGCAGGAAACCACTTTTGCACTTGTATTAGTGTGGAAAAAACACTTTTTGCACTTGTGATAGTGTTGAAAAACCACTTTTCGCACTTGTGTTAGTGTTGAAAAACCACTTTTCGCACTTGCGTTAGTGTTGAAAAACCACTTTTCGCACTTGTGTTATTGTTGAAAAACCACTTTTCGCACTTGTGTTAGTGTTGAAAAACCACTTTTCGCACTTGTGTTGGTGCAGGAAACCACTTTTGCACTTGTATTAGTGTTGAAAAACCACTTTTCGCACTTGTGTTGGTGCAGGAAACCACTTTTGCACTTGTATTAGTGTGGAAAAAACACTTTTCGCACTTGTGTTAGTGTTGAAAAACCACTTTTCGCACTTGTGCTAGTGTTGAAAAACCACTTTTCGCACTTGTGTTAGTGTTGAAAAACCACTTTTCGCACTTGTGTTGGTGCAGGAAACCACTTTTGCACTTCTATAGTGTGGAAAAAACACTTTTTACACTTGTGATAGTGTTGAAAAACCACTTTTGGCACTTGTGTTAGTGTTGAAATACCACTTTTCGCACTTGTGTTGGTGCAGGAAACCACTTTTGCACTTGTATTAGTGTGCAAAAAACACTTTTCGCACTTGTGTTATTGTTGAAAAACCACTTTTCGCACTTGTGTTAGTGTTAAAAAACCACTTTTCGCACTTGTGTTGGTGCAGGAAACCACTTTTGCACTTGTATTAGTGTTGAAAAACCACTTTTCGCACTTGTGTTAGTGTTGTAAAACCACTTTTCGCACTTGTGTTGGTGCAGGAAACCACTTTTGCACTTGTATTAGTGTGGAAAAAACACTTTTCGCACTTGTGTTAGTGTTGAAAAACCACTTTTCGCACTTGTGTTAGTGTTGAAAAACCACTTTTCGCACTTGTGTTGGTGCAGGAAACCACTTTTGCACTTGTATTAGTGTGGAAAAAACACTTTTCGCACTTGTGTTAGTGTTGAAAAACCACTTTTCGCACTTGTGTTAGTGTTGAAATACCACTTTTCGCACTTGTGTTGGTGCAGGAAACCACTTTTGCACTTGTATTAGTGTGCAAAAAACACTTTTCGCACTTGTGTTATTGTTGAAAAACCACTTTTCGCACTTGTGTTAGTGTTGAAAAACCACTTTTCGCACTTGTGTTGGTGCAGGAAACCACTTTTGCACTTGTATTAGTGTTGAAAAACCACTTTTCGCACTTGTGTTGGTGCAGGAAACCACTTTTGCACTTGTATTAGTGTGGAAAAAACACTTTTCGCACTTGTGTTAGTGTTGAAAAACCACTTTTCGCACTTGTGCTGGTGTTGAAAAACCACTTTTCGCACTTGTGTTAGTGTTGAAAAACCACTTTTCGCACTTGTGTTAGTGCAGGAAACCACTTTTGCACTTGTATTAGTGTGGAAAAAACACTTTTGCACTTGTGATAGTGTTGAAAAACCACTTTTCGCACTTGTGTTAGTGTTGAAAAACCACTTTTCGCACTTGCGTTAGTGTTGAAAAACCACTTTTCGCACTTGTGTTGGTGCAGGAAACCACTTTTGCACTTGTATTAGTGTGGAAAACCACTTTTCGCACTTGTGTTAGTGTAGAAAAACCACTTTTCGCACTTGTGTTAGTGTTGAAAAACCACTTTTCGCACTTGTGTTGGTGCAGGAAACCACTTTTGCACTTGTATTAGTGTGGAAAAAACACTTTTCGCACTTGTGTTAGTGTTGGAAAACCACTTTTCGCACTTGCGTTAGTGTTGAAAAACCACTTTTCGCACTTGTGTTGGTGCAGGAAACCACTTTTGCACTTGTATTAGTGTGGAAAAACGACTTTTCACACTTGTGTTAGTGTTGAAAAACCACTTTTCGCACTTGTGTTAGTGTTGAAAACCCACTTTTCGAACTTGTGTTGGTGCAGGAAACCACTTTTGCACTTGTATTAGTGTGGAAAAAACACTTTTCGCACTTGTGTTAGTGTTGAAAACGCACTTTTCGCACTTGTGTTAGTGTTGAAATACCACTTTTTGCACTTGTGTTGTTGCAGGAAACCACTTTTGCACTTGTATTAGTGTGGAAAAAACACTTTTCGCACTTGTGTTATTGTTGAAAAACCACTTTTCGCACTTGTGTTAGTGTTGAAAAACCACTTTTCGCACTTGTGTTGGTGCAGGAAACCACTTTTGCACTTGTATTAGTGTTGAAAAACCACTTTTCGCACTTGTGTTAGTGTTGTAAAACCACTTTTCGCACTTGTGTTGGTGCAGGAAACCACCTTTGCGCTTGTATTAGTGTGGAAAAAACACTTTTTGCACTTGTGTTAGTGTTGAAAATCCACTTTCCGCACTTGTGTTAGTGTTGAAAAACCACTTTTTGCACTTGTGTTGGTGCAGGAAACCACTTTTGCACTTGTATTAGTGTGGAAAAAAACACATTACGCACTTGTGTTAGTGTTGAAAAACCACTTTTCGCACTTGTGTTAGTGTTGAAAAACCACTTTTCGCACTTGTGTTGGTGCAGGAAACCACTTTTGCACTTGTATTAGTGTGGAAAAAACACTTTTTGCACTTGTGATAGTGTTGAAAAACCACTTTTCGCACTTGTGTTAGTGTTGAAAAACCACTTTTCGCACTTGTGTTGGTGCAGGAAACCACTTTTGCACTTGTATTAGTGTGGGAAAAACACTTTTTGCACTTGTGATAGTGTTGAACAACCACTTTTCGCACTTGTGTTAGTGTTGAAAAACCACTTTTCGCACTTGTGTTGGTGCAGGAAACCACTTTTGCACTTGTATTAGTGTGGGAAAAACACTTTTCGCACTTGTGTTAGTGTTGAAAAACCACTTTTCGCACTTGTGTTAGTGTTGAAAACCCACTTTTCGAACTTGTGTTGGTGCAGGAAACCACTTTTGCACTTGTATTAGTGTGGAAAAAACACTTCTTGCACTTGTGATAGTGATGAAAAACCACTTTCCGCACTTGTGTTAGTGTTGAAAAACCACTTTTCGCACTTGTGTTGGTGCAGGAAACCACTTTTGCACTTGTATTAGTGTGGAAAAACCACTTTTTGCACTTGTGATAATGTTGAAAAACCAATTTTCGCACTTGTGTTAGTGTTGAAAAACCACTTTTCGCACTTGTGTTGGTGCAGGAAACCACTTTTGCACTTGTATTAGTGTGGAAAAACCACTTTTCGCACTTGTGTTAGTGTTAAAAAACCACTTTTCGCACTTGTGTTGGTGCAGGAAACCACTTTTGCACTTGTATTAGTGTGGGAAAAACACTTTTTGCACTTGTGTTAGTGTTGAAAATCCACTTTTCGCACTTGTGTTAGTGTTGAAAAACCACTTTTTGCACTTGTGTTGGTGCAGGAAACCACTTTTGCACTTGTGTTAGTGTTGAAAAAACACATTACGCACTTGTGTTAGTGTTGAAAAAACACATTACGCACTTGTGTTAGTGTTGAAAAACCACTTTTCGCACTTGTGTTAGTGTTGAAAAACCACTTTTCGCACTTGTGTTGGTGCAGGAAACCACTTTTGCACTTGTATTAGTGTGGGAAAAACACTTTTCGCACTTGTGTTAGTGTTGAAAAACCACTTTTCGCACTTGTGTTAGTGTTGAAAAACCACTTTTCGAACTTGTGTTGGTGCAGGAAACCACTTTTGCACTTGTATTAGTGTGGAAAAAACACTTTTTGCACTTGTGATAGTGTTGAAAAACCACTTTTCGCACTTGTGTTAGTGTTGAAATACCACTTTTCGCACTTGTGTTGGTGCAGGAAACCACTTTTTGCACTTGTGATAGTGTTGAAAAACCACTTTTCGCACTTGTGTTAGTGTTGAAAAACCACTTTTCGCACTTGTGTTGGTGCAGGAAACCACTTTTGCACTTGTATTAGTGTGGAAAAACACTTTTCGCACTTGTGTTAGTGTTGAAAAACCACTTTTTGCACTTGTGTTAGTGTTGAAATACCACTTTTCGCACTTGTGTTGGTGCAGGAAACCACTTTTGCACTTGTATTAGTGTGCAAAAAACACTTTTCGCACTTGTGTTATTGTTGAAAAACCACTTTTCGCACTTGTGTTAGTGTTGAAAAACCACTTTTCGCACTTGTGTTAATGTTGAAAAACCACTTTTCGCACTTGTGTTAGTGTTGAAATACCACTTTTCGCACTTGTGTTGGTGCAGGAAACCACTTTTTGCACTTGTGATAGTGTTGAAAAACCACTTTTCGCACTTGTGTTAGTGTTGAAAAACCACTTTTCGCACTTGTGTTGGTGCAGGAAACCACTTTTGCACTTGTATTAGTGTGGAAAAAACACTTTTCGCACTTGTGTTAGTGTTGAAAAACCACTTTTTGCACTTGTGTTAGTGTTGAAATACCACTTTTCGCACTTGTGTTGGTGCAGGCAACCACTTTTGCACTTGTATTAGTGTGCAAAAAACACTTTTCGCACTTGTGTTATTGTTGAAAAACCACTTTTCGCACTGTGTTAGTGTTGCAAAACCACTTTTCGCACTTGTGTTGGTGCAGGAAACCACTTTTGCACTTGTATTAGTGTTGAAAAACCACTTTTCGCACTTGTGTTAGTGTTGTAAAACCTCTTTTCGCACTTGTGTTGGTGCAGGAAACCACTTTTGCACTTGTATTAGTGTGGAAAAAACACTTTTCGCACTTGCGTTAGTGTTGAAAAACCACTTTTCACACTTGTGTTAGTGTTGAAAAACCACTTTTTGCACTTTTGTTGGTGCAGGAAACCACTTTTGCACTTGTATTAGTGTGGAAAAAACACTTTTTGCACTTGTGATAGTGTTGAAAAACCACTTTTCGCACTTGTGTTAGTGTTGAAAAACCACTTTTCGCACTTGTGTTGGTGCAGGAAACCACTTTTGCACTTGTATTAGTGTGGAAAAACCACTTTTTGCACTTGTGTTAGTGTTGAAAAACCACTTTTCACACTTGTGTTAGTGTTGAAAAACCACTTTTCGCACTTGTGTTGGTGCAGGAAACCACTTTTGCACTTGTATTAGTGTGGAAAAAACACTTTTTGCACTTGTGATAGTGTTGAAAAACCACTTTTCGCACTTGTGTTAGTGTTGAAAAACCACTTTTCGCACTTGTGTTGGTGCAGGTAACCACTTTCGCACTTGTATTAGTGTTGAAAAACCACTTTTCGCACTTGTGTTAGTGTTGAAAAAACACTTTTCGCACTTGTGTTGGTGCAGGAAACCACTTTTGCACTTGTATTAGTGTGGAAAAAACACTTTTTGCACTTGTGATAGTGTTGAAAAACCACTTTTCGCACTTGTGTTAGTGTTGAAAAACCACTTTTCGCACTTGCGTTAGTGTTGAAAAACCACTTTTCGCACTTGTGTTATTGTTGAAAAACCACTTTTCGCACTTGTGTTAGTGTTGAAAAACCACTTTTCGCACTTGTGTTGGTGCAGGAAACCACTTTTGCACTTGTATTAGTGTTGAAAAACCACTTTTCGCACTTGTGTTGGTGCAGGAAACCACTTTTGCACTTGTATTAGTGTGGAAAAAACACTTTTCGCACTTGTGTTAGTGTTGAAAAACCACTTTTCGCACTTGTGCTAGTGTTGAAAAACCACTTTTCGCACTTGTGTTAGTGTTGAAAAACCACTTTTCGCACTTGTGTTGGTGCAGGAAACCACTTTTGCACTTCTATAGTGTGGAAAAAACACTTTTTACACTTGTGATAGTGTTGAAAAACCACTTTTGGCACTTGTGTTAGTGTTGAAATACCACTTTTCGCACTTGTGTTGGTGCAGGAAACCACTTTTGCACTTGTATTAGTGTGCAAAAAACACTTTTCGCACTTGTGTTATTGTTGAAAAACCACTTTTCGCACTTGTGTTAGTGTTAAAAAACCACTTTTCGCACTTGTGTTGGTGCAGGAAACCACTTTTGCACTTGTATTAGTGTTGAAAAACCACTTTTCGCACTTGTGTTAGTGTTGTAAAACCACTTTTCGCACTTGTGTTGGTGCAGGAAACCACTTTTGCACTTGTATTAGTGTGGAAAAAACACTTTTCGCACTTGTGTTAGTGTTGAAAAACCACTTTTCGCACTTGTGTTAGTGTTGAAAAACCACTTTTCGCACTTGTGTTGGTGCAGGAAACCACTTTTGCACTTGTATTAGTGTGGAAAAAACACTTTTCGCACTTGTGTTAGTGTTGAAAAACCACTTTTCGCACTTGTGTTAGTGTTGAAATACCACTTTTCGCACTTGTGTTGGTGCAGGAAACCACTTTTGCACTTGTATTAGTGTGCAAAAAACACTTTTCGCACTTGTGTTATTGTTGAAAAACCACTTTTCGCACTTGTGTTAGTGTTGAAAAACCACTTTTCGCACTTGTGTTGGTGCAGGAAACCACTTTTGCACTTGTATTAGTGTTGAAAAACCACTTTTCGCACTTGTGTTGGTGCAGGAAACCACTTTTGCACTTGTATTAGTGTGGAAAAAACACTTTTCGCACTTGTGTTAGTGTTGAAAAACCACTTTTCGCACTTGTGCTAGTGTTGAAAAACCACTTTTCGCACTTGTGTTAGTGTTGAAAAACCACTTTTCGCACTTGTGTTAGTGCAGGAAACCACTTTTGCACTTGTATTAGTGTGGAAAAAACACTTTTGCACTTGTGATAGTGTTGAAAAACCACTTTTCGCACTTGTGTTAGTGTTGAAAAACCACTTTTCGCACTTGCGTTAGTGTTGAAAAACCACTTTTCGCACTTGTGTTGGTGCAGGAAACCACTTTTGCACTTGTATTAGTGTGGAAAACCACTTTTCGCACTTGTGTTAGTGTAGAAAAACCACTTTTCGCACTTGTGTTAGTGTTGAAAAACCACTTTTCGCACTTGTGTTGGTGCAGGAAACCACTTTTGCACTTGTATTAGTGTGGAAAAAACACTTTTCGCACTTGTGTTAGTGTTGGAAAACCACCTTTCGCACTTGCGTTAGTGTTGAAAAACCACTTTTCGCACTTGTGTTGGTGCAGGAAACCACTTTTGCACTTGTATTAGTGTGGAAAAACGACTTTTCACACTTGTGTTAGTGTTGAAAAACCACTTTTCGCACTTGTGTTAGTGTTGAAAAACCACTTTTCGCACTTGTGTTGGTGCAGGAAACCACTTTTGCACTTGTATAGTGTGGAAAAAACACTTTTTGCATTTGTGATAGTGTTGAAAAACCACTTTTGGCACTTGTGTTAGTGTTGAAATACCACTTTTCGCACTTGTGTTGGTGCAGGAAACCACTTTTGCACTTGTATTAGTGTGGAAAAAACACTTTTCGCACTTGTGTTAGTGTTGAAAACGCACTTTTCGCACTTGTGTTAGTGTTGAAATACCACTTTTTGCACTTGTGTTGTTGCAGGAAACCACTTTTGCACTTGTATTAGTGTGGAAAAAACACTTTTCGCACTTGTGTTATTGTTGAAAAACCACTTTTCGCACTTGTGTTAGTGTTGAAAAACCACTTTTCGCACTTGTGTTGGTGCAGGAAACCACTTTTGCACTTGTATTAGTGTTGAAAAACCACTTTTCGCACTTGTGTTAGTGTTGTAAAACCACTTTTCGCACTTGTGTTGGTGCAGGAAACCACCTTTGCGCTTGTATTAGTGTGGAAAAAACACTTTTTGCACTTGTGTTAGTGTTGAAAATCCACTTTTCGCACTTGTGTTAGTGTTGAAAAACCACTTTTTGCACTTGTGTTGGTGCAGGAAACCACTTTTGCACTTGTATTAGTGTGGAAAAAAACACATTACGCACTTGTGTTAGTGTTGAAAAACCACTTTTCGCACTTGTGTTAGTGTTGAAAAACCACTTTTCGCACTTGTGTTGGTGCAGGAAACCACTTTTGCACTTGTATTAGTGTGGAAAAAACACTTTTTGCACTTGTGATAGTGTTGAAAAACCACTTTTCGCACTTGTGTTAGTGTTGAAAAACCACTTTTCGCACTTGTGTTGGTGCAGGAAACCACTTTTGCACTTGTATTAGTGTGGGAAAAACACTTTTTGAACTTGTGATAGTGTTGAAAAACCACTTTTCGCACTTGTGTTAGTGTTGAAAAACCACTTTTCGCACTTGTGTTGGTGCAGGAAACCACTTTTGCACTTGTATAAGTGTGGAAAAACCACTTTTCGCACTTGTGTTAGTGTTGATAAACCACTTTTTGCACTCGTGTTAGTGTTGAACAACCACTTTTCGCACTTGTGTTAGTGTTGAAAAACCACTTTTCGCACTTGTGTTGGTGCAGGAAACCACTTTTGCACTTGTATTAGTGTGGGAAAAACACTTTTCGCACTTGTGTTAGTGTTGAAAAACCACTTTTCGCACTTGTGTTAGTGTTGAAAACCCACTTTTCGAACTTGTGTTGGTGCAGGAAACCACTTTTGCACTTGTATTAGTGTGGAAAAAACACTTCTTGCACTTGTGATAGTGATGAAAAACCACTTTCCGCACTTGTGTTGGTGCAGGAAACCACTTTTGCACTTGTATTAGTGTGGAAAAACCACTTTTCGCACTTGTGTTAGTGTTGAAAAACCAATTTTCGCACTTGTGTTAGTGTTGAAAAACAACTTTTTGCACTTGTGTTGGTGCAGGAAACCACTTTTGCACTTGTATTAGTGTGGAAAAAACACTTTTTGCACTTGTGATAATGTTGAAAAACCACTTTTCGCACTTGTGTTAGTGTTGAAAAACCACTTTTCGCACTTGTGTTGGTGCAGGAAACCACTTTTGCACTTGTATTAGTGTGGAAAAACCACTTTTCGCACTTGTGTTAGTGTTAAAAAACCACTTTTCGCACTTGTGTTGGTGCAGGAAACCACTTTTGCACTTGTATTAGTGTGGAAAAAACACTTTTTGCACTTGTGATAGTGTTGAAAAACCACTTTTCGCACTTGTGTTAGTGTTGGAAAACCACTTTTCGCACTTGTGTTGGTGCAGGAAACCACTTTTGCACTTGTATTAGTGTGGGAAAAACACTTTTTGCACTTGTGTTAGTGTTGAAAATCCACTTTTCGCACTTGTGTTAGTGTTGAAAAACCACTTTTTGCACTTGTGTTGGTGCAGGAAACCACTTTTGCACTTGTGTTAGTGTTGAAAAAACACATTACGCACTTGTGTTAGTGTTGAAAAACCACTTTTCACACTTGTGTTAGTGTTGAAAAACCACTTTTCGCACTTGTGTTAGTGTTGAAAAAACACATTACGCACTTGTGTTAGTGTTGAAAAACCACTTTTCGCACTTGTGTTAGTGTTGAAAAACCACTTTTCGCACTTGTGTTGGTGCAGGAAACCACTTTTGCACTTGTATTAGTGTGGGAAAAACACTTTTCGCACTTATGTTAGTGTTGAAAAACCACTTTTCGCACTTGTGCTAGTGTTGAAAAACCACTTTTCGAACTTGTGTTGGTGCAGGAAACCACTTTTGCACTTGTATTAGTGTGGAAAAAACACTTTTTGCACTTGTGATAGTGTTGAAAAACCACTTTTCGCACTTGTGTTAGTGTTGAAAAACCACTTTTCGCACTTGTGTTAGTGTTGAAATACCACTTTTCGCACTTGTGTTGGTGCAGGAAACCACTTTTTGCACTTGTGATAGTGTTGAAAAACCACTTTTCGCACTTGTGTTAGTGTTGAAAAACCACTTTTCGCACTTGTGTTGGTGCAGGAAACCACTTTTGCACTTGTATTAGTGTGGAAAAACACTTTTCGCACTTGTGTTAGTGTTGAAAAACCACTTTTTGCACTTGTGTTAGTGTTGAAATACCACTTTTCGCACTTGTGTTGGTGCAGGAAACCACTTTTGCACTTGTATTAGTGTGCAAAAAACACTTTTCGCACTTGTGTTATTGTTGAAAAACCACTTTTCGCACTTGTGTTAGTGTTGAAAAACCACTTTTCGCACTTGTGTTGGTGCAGGAAACCACTTTTGCACTTGTATTAGTGTTGAAAAACCACTTTTCGCACTTGTGTTAGTGTTGTAAAACCTCTTTTCGCACTTGTGTTGGTGCAGGAAACCACTTTTGCACTTGTATTAGTGTGGAAAAAACACTTTTCGCACTTGTGTTAGTGTTGAAAAACCACTTTTCACACTTGTGTTAGTGTTGAAAAACCACTTTTTGCACTTTTGTTGGTGCAGGAAACCACTTTTGCACTTGTATTAGTGTGGAAAAACCACTTTTTGCACTTGTGTTAGTGTTGAAAAACCACTTTTCACACTTGTGTTAGTGTTGAAAAACCACTTTTCGCACTTGTGTTGGTGCAGGAAACCACTTTTGCACTTGTATTAGTGTGGAAAAAACACTTTTTGCACTTGTGATAGTGTTGAAAAACCACTTTTCGCACTTGTGTTAGTGTTGAAAAACCACTTTTCGCACTTGTGTTGGTGCAGGTAACCACTTTTGCACTTGTATTAGTGTTGAAAAACCACTTTTCGCACTTGTGTTAGTGTTGAAAAAACACTTTTCGCACTTGTGTTGGTGCAGGAAACCACTTTTGCACTTGTATTAGTGTGGAAAAAACACTTTTTGCACTTGTGATAGTGTTGAAAAACCACTTTTCGCACTTGTGTTAGTGTTGAAAAACCACTTTTCGCACTTGCGTTAGTGTTGAAAAACCACTTTTCGCACTTGTGTTGGTGCAGCAAACCACTTTTGCACTTGTATTAGTGTGGAAAAACCACTTTTCACACTTGTGTAAGTGTTGAAAAACCACTTTTCGCACTTGTGTTAGTGTTGAAAAACCACTTTTCGCACTTGTGTTGGTGCAGGAAACCACTTTTGCACTTCTATAGTGTGGAAAAAACACTTTTTACACTTGTGATAGTGTTGAAAAACCACTTTTGGCACTTGTGTTAGTGTTGAAATACCACTTTTCGCACTTGTGTTGGTGCAGGAAACCACTTTTGCACTTGTATTAGTGTGCAAAAAACACTTTTCGCACTTGTGTTATTGTTGAAAAACCACTTTTCGCACTTGTGTTAGTGTTAAAAAACCACTTTTCGCACTTGTGTTGGTGCAGGAAACCACTTTTGCACTTGTATTAGTGTTGAAAAACCACTTTTCGCACTTGTGTTAGTGTTGTAAAACCACTTTTCGCACTTGTGTTGGTGCAGGAAACCACTTTTGCACTTGTATTAGTGTGGAAAAAACACTTTTCGCACTTGTGTTAGTGTTGAAAAACCACTTTTCGCACTTGTGTTAGTGTTGAAAAACCACTTTTCGCACTTGTGTTGGTGCAGGAAACCACTTTTGCACTTGTATTAGTGTGGAAAAAACACTTTTCGCACTTGTGTTAGTGTTGAAAAACCACTTTTCGCACTTGTGTTAGTGTTGCAATACCACTTTTCGCACTTGTGTTGGTGCAGGAAACCACTTTTGCACTTGTATTAGTGTGCAAAAAACACTTTTCGCACTTGTGTTATTGTTGAAAAACCACTTTTCGCACTTGTGTTAGTGTTGAAAAACCACTTTTCGCACTTGTGTTGGTGCAGGAAACCACTTTTGCACTTGTATTAGTGTTGAAATACCACTTTTCGCACTTGTGTTGGTGCAGGAAACCACTTTTGCACTTGTATTAGTGTGAAAAAAACACTTTTCGCACTTGTGTTAGTGTTGAAAAACCACTTTTCGCACTTGTGCTAGTGTTGAAAAACCACTTTTCGCACTTGTGTTAGTGTTGAAAAACCACTTTTCGCACTTGTGTTAGTGCAGGAAACCACTTTTGCACTTGTATTAGTGTGGAAAAAACACTTTTGCACTTGTGATAGTGTTGAAAAACCACTTTTCGCACTTGTGTTAGTGTTGAAAAACCACTTTTCGCACTTGTGTTGGTGCAGGAAACCACTTTTGCACTTGTATTAGTGTGGAAAAAACACTTTTCGCACTTGTGTTAGTGTTGAAAAACCACTTTTCACACTTGTGTTAGTGTTGAAAAACCACTTTTTGCACTTTTGTTGGTGCAGGAAACCACTTTTGCACTTGTATTAGTGTGGAAAAAACACTTTTTGCACTTGTGATAGTGTTGAAAAACCACTTTTCGCACTTGTGTTAGTGTTGAAAAACCACTTTTCGCACTTGTGTTGGTGCAGGAAACCACTTTTGCACTTGTATTAGTGTGGAAAAACCACTTTTTGCACTTGTGTTAGTGTTGAAAAACCACTTTTAACACTTGTGTTAGTGTTGAAAAACCACTTTTCGCACTTGTGTTGGTGCAGGAAACCACTTTTGCACTTGTATTAGTGTGGAAAAAACACTTTTTGCACTTGTGATAGTATTGAAAAACCACTTTTCGCACTTGTGTTAGTGTTGAAAAACCACTTTTCGCACTTGTGTTGTTGCAGGTAACCACTTTTGCACTTGTATTAGTGTTGAAAAACCACTTTTCGCACTTGTGTTAGTGTTGAAAAAACACTTTTCGCACTTGTGTTGGTGCAGGAAACCACTTTTGCACTTGTATTAGTGTGGAAAAAACACTTTTTGCACTTGTGATAGTGTTGAAAAACCACTTTTCGCACTTGTGTTAGTGTTGAAAAACCACTTTTTGCACTTGCGTTAGTGTTGAAAAACCACTTTTCGCACTTGTGTTGGTGCAGGAAACCACTTTTGCACTTGCATTAGTGTGGAAAAACCACTTTTCACACTTGTGTAAGTGTTGAAAAACCACTTTTCGCACTTGTGTTAGTGTTGAAAAACCACTTTTCGCACTTGTGTTGGTGCAGGAAACCACTTTTGCACTTCTATAGTGTGGAAAAAACACTTTTTGCACTTGTGATAGTGTTGAAAAACCACTTTGGCACTTGTGTTAGTGTTGAAATACCACTTTTCGCACTTGTGTTGGTGCAGGAAACCACTTTTGCACTTGTATTAGTGTGCAAAAAACACTTTTCGCACTTGTGTTATTGTTGAAAAACCACTTTTCGCACTTGTGTTAGTGTTAAAAAACCACTTTTCGCACTTGTGTTGGTGCAGGAAACCACTTTTGCACTTGTATTAGTGTTGAAAAACCACTTTTCGCACTTGTGTTAGTGTTGTAAAACCACTTTTCGCACTTGTGTTGGTGCAGGAAACCACTTTTGCACTTGTGTCAGTGTGGAAAAAACACTTTTCGCACTTGTGATAGTGTTGAAAAACCACTTTTCGCACTTGTGTTAGTGTTGAAAAACCACTTTTTGCACTTGTGTTGGTGCAGGAAACCACTTTTGCACTTGTATTAGTGTGGAAAAAACACTTTTCGCACTTGTGTTAGTGTTGAAAAACCACTTTTCGCACTTGTGTTATTGTTGAAAAACCACTTTTCGCACTTGTGTTGGTGCAGGAAACCACTTTTGCATTTGTATTAGTGTGGAAAAACCACTTTTCGCACTTGTGTTGGTGTTGAAAAACCACTTTTCGCACTTGTGTTAGTGTTGAAAAACCACTTTTCGCACTTGTGTTAGTGTTGAAAAACCACTTTTCGCACTTGTGTTGGTGCAGGAAACCACTTTTGCACTTGTATTAGTGTGGGAAAAACACTTTTCGCCCTTGTGTTAGTGTTGAAAAACCACTTTTCGCACTTGTGTTAGTGTTGAAAAACCACTTTTCGAACTTGTGTTGGTGCAGAAAACCACTTTTGCACTTGTATTAGTGTGGAAAAAACACTTTTTGCACTTGTGATAGTGTTGAAAAACCACTTTTCGCACTTGTGTTAGTGTTGAAAAGCCACTTTTCGCACTTGTGTTGGTGCAGGAAACCACTTTTGCACTTGTATTAGTGTGGAAAAAACACTTTTTGCACTTGTGTTAGTGTTGAAAAACCACTTTTCGCACTTGTGTTAGTGTTGAAAAACCACTTTTCGCACTTGTGTTTGTGCAGGAAACCACTTTTGCACTTGTATTAGTGTGGAAAAAACACTTTTTGCACTTGTGATATTTTTCAAAAACCACTTTTCGCACTTGTGTTAGTGTTGAAAAACCACTTTTCGCACTTGTGTTGGTGCAGAAAACCACTTTTGCACTTGTATTAGTGTGGAAAAACCACTTTTTACACTTGTGTTAGTGTTGAAAAACCACTTTTCGCACTTGTGTTGGTGCAGGAAACCACTTTTGCACTTGTATTAGTGTGGAAAAAACACTTTTAGCACTTGTGTTAGTGTTGAAAAACCACTTTTCGCACTTGTGTTAGTGTTGAAAAACCACTTTTTGCACTTGTGTTGGTGCACGAAACCACTTTTGCACTTGTATTAGTGTGGAAAAAACACTTTTTGCACTTGTGATAGTGTGGAAAAACCACTTTTTGCACTTGTGATAGTGTTGAAAAACCACTTTTCGCACTTGTGTTAGTGTTGAAAAACCACTTTTCGCACTTGTGTTAGTGTTGAAAAACCACTTTTCGCACTTGTGTTGGTGCAGGAAACCACTTTTGCACTTGTATTAGTGTGGAAAAAACACTTTTTGCACTTGTGATAGTGTTGAGAAACCACTTTTCGCACTTGTGTTAGTGTTGAAAAACCACTTTTCGCACTTGTGTTGGTGCAGAAAACCACTTTTGCACTTGTATTAGTGTGGAAAACCACTTTTCGCACTTGTGTTAGTGTTGAAAAACCACTTTTCGCACTTGTGTTAGTGTTGAAAAACCACTTTTCGCACTTGTGTTGGTGCAGGAAACCACTTTTGCACTTGTATTAGTGTGGAAAAAACACTTTTTGCACTTGTGATAGTGTTGAAAAACCACTTTTCGCACTTGTGTTAGTGTTGAAAAACCACTTTTCGCACTTGCGTTAGTGTTGAAAAGCCACTTTTCGCACTTGTGTTGGTGCAGGAAACCACTTTTGCACTTGTATTAGTGTGGAAAAACCACTTTTCACACTTGTGTTAGTGTTGAAAAACCACTTTTCGCACTTGTGTTAGTGTTGAAAAACCACTTTTCGCACTTGTGTTGGTGCAGGAAACCACTTTTGCACTTGCATAGTGTGGAAAACCCCCTTTTTGCACTTGTGATAGTGTTGAAAAACCACTTTTCGCACTTCTGTTAGTGTTGAAATACCACTTTTCGCACTTGTGTTGGTGCAGGAAACCACTTTTGCACTTGTATTAGTGTGGAAAAAACACTTTTCGCACTTGTGTTAGTGTTGAAAAACCACTTGTCACACTTGTGTTAGTGTTGTAAAACCACTTTTCGCACTTGTGTTGGTGCAGGAAACCACTTTTGCACTTGTATTAGTGTGGAAAAAACACTTTTCGCACTTGTGTTAGTGTTGAAAAACCACTTTTCGCACTTGTGTTAGTGTTGAAAAACCACTTTTCGCACTTGTGTTGGTGCAGGAAACCACTTTTGCACTTGTATTAGTGTGGAAAAAACACTTTTCGCACTTGTGTTAGTGTTGAAAAACCACTTTTCGCACTTGTGCTAGTGTTGAAAAACCACTTTTCGCACTTGTGTTGGTGCAGGAAACCACTTTTGCACTTGTATTAGTGTGGAAAAAACACTTTTTGCACTTGTGATAGTGTTGAAAAACCACTTTTCGCACTTGTGTTAGTGTTGAAAAACCACTTTTCGCACTTGTGTTGGTGCAGGAAACCACTTTTGCACTTGTATTAGTGTGGAAAAACCACTTTTCGCACTTGTGTTAGTGTTGAAAAACCACTTTTCGCACTTGTGTTAGTGTTGAAAAACCACTTTTCGCACTTGTGTTAGTGTTGAAAAACCACTTTTCGCACTTGTGTTAGTGTTGAAAAACCACTTTTCGCACTTGTGTTGGTGCAGGAAACCACTTTTGCACTTGTATTAGTGTGGGAAAAACACTTTTCGCACTTGTGTTAGTGTTGAAAAACGACTTTTCGCACTTGTGTTAGTGTTGAAAAACCACTTTTCGAACTTGTGTTGGTGCAGGAAACCACTTTTGCACTTGTATTAGTGTGGAAAAAACACTTTTTGCACTTGTGATAGTGTTGAAAAACCACTTTTCGCACTTGTGTTAGTGTTGAAAAACCACTTTTCGCACTTGTGTTGGTGCAGGAAACCACTTTTGCACTTGTATGGTGCAGGATACCACTTTTGCACTTGTATTAGTGTGGAAAAAACACTTTTTGCACTTGTGATAGTGTTGAAAAACCACTTTTCGCACTTGTGTTAGTGTTGAAAAACCACTTTTCGCACTTGCGTTAGTGTTGAAAAACCACTTTTTGCACTTGTGTTGGTGCAGGAAACCACTGTTGCACTTGTATTAGTGTGGAAGAACCACTTTTCACACTTGTTTTAGTGTTGAAAAACCACTTTTCGCACTTGTGTTAGTGTTGAAAAACCACTTTTCGCACTTGTGTTGGTGCATGAAACCACTTTTGCACTTGTATAGTGTGGAATAAACACTTTTTGCACTTGTGATAGTGTTGAAAAACCACTTTTGGCACTTGTGTTAGTGTAGAAATACCATTTTTCGCACTTGTGTTGGTGCAGGAAACCACTTTTGCACTTGTATTAGTGTGGAAAAAACACTTTTCGCACTTGTGTTAGTGTTGAAAAACCACTTTTCGCACTTGTGTTAGTGTTGAAATACCACTTTTCGCACTTGTGTTGGTGCAGGAAACCACTTTTGCACTTGTATTAGTGTGCAAAAAACACTTTTCGCACTTGTGTTATTGTTGAAAAACCACTTTTCGCACTTGTGTTAGTGTTGAAAAACCACTTTTCGCACTTGTGTTGGTGTTGAAATACCACTTTTCGCACTTGTGTTGGTGCAGGAAACCACTTTTGCACTTGTATTAGTGTGGAAAAAACACTTTTTGCACTTGTGATAGTGTTGAAAAACCACTTTTCGCACTTGTATTAGTGTGGAAAAAACACTTTTCGCACTTGTGTTACTGTTGAAAACCCACTTTTCGCACTTGTGTTAGTGTTGAAAAACCACTTTTTGCACTTGTGTTGGTGCAGGAAACCACTTTTGCACTTGTATTAGTGTGGAAAAAACACTTTTCGCACTTGTGTTAGTGTTGAAAAACCACTTTTCGCACTTGTGTTAGTGTTGAAAAACCACTTTTCGCACTTGTGTTGGTGCAGGAAACCACTTTTGCACTTGTATTAGTGTGGAAAAACCACTTTTCGCACTTGTGTTGGTGTTGAAAAACCACTTTTCGCACTTGTGTTAGTGTTGAAAAACCACTTTTTGCACTTGTGTTAGTGTTGAAAAACCACTTTTCGCACTTGTGTTGGTGCAGGAAACCACTTTTGCACTTGTATTAGTGTGGAAAAAACACTTTTTGCACTTGTGATAGTGTTGAAAAACCACTTTTCGCACTTGTGTTAGTGTTGAAAAACCACTTTTCGCACTTGTGTTGGTGCAGGAAACCACTTTTGCACTTGTATGGTGCAGGATACCACTTTTGCACTTGTATTAGTGTGGAAAAAACACTTTTTGCACTTGTGATAGTGTTGAAAAACCACTTTTCGCACTTGTGTTAGTGTTGAAAAACCACTTTTCGCACTTGCGTTTGTGTTGAAAAACCACTTTTCGCACTTGTGTTGGTGCAGGAAACCACTTTTGCACTTGTATTAGTGTGGAAGAACCACTTTTCACACTTGTTTTAGTGTTGAAAAACCACTTTTCGCACTTGTGATAGTGTTGAAAAACCACTTTTGGCACTTGTGTTAGTGTTGAAATACCACTTTTCCCACTTGTGTTGGTGCAGGAAACCACTTTTGCACTTGTATTAGTGTGGAAAAAACACTTTTCGCACTTGTGTTAGTGTTGAAAAACCACTTTTCGCACTTGTGTTAGTGTTGAAATACCACTTTTCGCACTTGTGTTGGTGCAGGAAACCACTTTTGCACTTGTATTAGTGTGCAAAAAACAGTTTTCGCACTTGTGTTATTGTTGAAAAACCACTTTTCGCACTTGTGTTAGTGTTGAAAAACCACTTTTCGCACTTGTGTTGGTGTTGAAATACCACTTTTCGCACTTGTGTTGGTGCAGGAAACCACTTTTGCACTTGTATTAGTGTGGAAAAAACACTTTTTGCACTTGTGATAGTGTTGAAAAACCACTTTTCGCACTTGTATTAGTGTGGCAAAACCACTTTTCGCACTTGTGTTAGTGTTGAAAAACCACTTTTTGCACTTGTGTTAGTGTTGAAAAACCACTTTTCGCACTTGTGTTGGTGCAGGAAACCACTTTTGCCCTTGTATTAGTGTGGGAAAAACACTTTTCGCACTTGTGTTAGTGTTGAAAAACCACTTTTCGCACTTGTGTTAGTGTTGAAAAACCACTTTTCGAACTTGTGTTGGTGCAGGAAACCACTTTTGCACTTATATTAGTGTGGAAAAAACACTTTTTGCACTTGTGATAGTGTTGAAAAACCACTTTTTGCACTTGTGTTAGTGTTGAAAAACCACTTTTCGCACTTGTGTTGGTGCAGGAAACCACTTTTGCACTTGTATTAGTGTGGAAAAAACACTTTTTGCACTTGTGTTAGTGTTGAAAAACCACTTTTCGCACTTGTGTTGGTGCAGGAAACCACTTTTGCACTTGTATTAGTGTGGAAAAAACACTTTTTGCACTTGTGATAGTGTTGAAAAACCACTTTTCGCACTTGTGTTAGTGTTGAAAAACCACTTTTCGCACTTGTGTTGGTGCAGGAAACCACTTTTGCACTTGTATAAGTGTGGCAAAACCACTTTTCGCACTTGTGTTAGTGTTGAAAAACCACTTTTTGCACTTGTGTTAGTGTTGAAAAACCACTTTTCGCACGTGTGTTAGTGTTGAAAAACCACTTTTTGCACTTGTGTTGGTGCAGGAAACCACTTTTGCACTTGTGTTAGTGTTGAAAAACCACTTTTTGCACTTGTGTTAGTGTTGAAAAAGCACTTTTCGCACTTGTGTTAGTGTTGAAAAACCACTTTTCGCACTTGTGTTAGTGTTGAAAAACCACTTTTCGCACTTGTGTTAGTGTTGAAAAACCACTTTTCGCACTTGTGTTGGTGCAGGAAACCACTTTTTCACTTGTATTAGTGTGGGAAAAACACTTTTCGCACTTGCGTTAGTGTTGAAAAACCACTTTTCGCACTTGTGTTAGTGTTGAAAAACCACTTTTCGAACTTGTGTTGGTGCAGGAAACCACTTTTGCACTTGTATTAGTGTGGAAAAAACACTTTTTGCACTTGTGATAGTGATGAAAAACCACTTTTCGCACTTGTGTTAGTGTTGAAAAACCACTTTTCGCACTTGTGTTGGTGCAGGAAACCACTTTTGCTCTTGTATTAGTGTGGAAAAACCACTTTTCACACTTGTGTTAGTGTTGAAAAACCACTTTTCGCACTTGTGTTAGTGTTGAAAAACCACTTTTTTCACTTGTGTTGGTGCAGGAAACCACTTTTGCACTTGTATTAGTGTGGAAAAAACACTTTTTGCACTTGTGATAGTGTTGAAAAACCACTTTTCGCACTTGTGTTAGTGTTGAAAAACCACTTTTCGCACTTGTGTTAGTGTTGAAAAACCACTTTTCGCACTTGTGTTGGTGCAGGAAACCACTTTTGCACTTCTATTAGTGTGGAAAAAACACTTTTTGCACTTGTGATAGTGTTGAAAAACCACTTTTCGCACTTGTGTTAGTGTTGGAAAACCACTTTTCGCACTTGTGTTGGTGCAGGAAAACCACTTTTGCACTTGTATTAGTGTGGAAAAACCACTTTTCGCACTTTTGTTAGTGTTGAAAAACCACTTTTCGCACTTATGTTAGTGCAGGAAACCACTTTTGCACTTGTATTAGTGTGGAAAAAACACTTTTGCACTTGTGATAGTGTTGAAAAACCACTTTTCGCACTTGTGTTAGTGTTGAAAAACCACTTTTCGCACTTGTGTTGGTGCAGGAAACCACTTTTGCACTTGTATTAGTGTGGAAAAAACACTTTTTACACTTGTGTTAGTGTTGAAAAACCACTTTTCGCACTTGTGTTAGTGTTGAAAAACCACTTTTCGCACTTGTGTTGGTGCAGGAAACCACTTTTGCACTTGTATTAGTGTTGAAAAACTACTTTTTGCACTTGTGTTGGTGCAGGAAACCACTTTTGCACTTGTATTAGTGTGGAAAAAACACTTTTTGCACTTGTGATAGTGTGGAAAAACCACTTTTTGTACTTGTGATAGTTTTGAAAAACTCCTTTTCGCACTTGTGTTAGTGTTGAAAAACCAATTTTCGCACTTGTGTTAGTGTTGAAAAACCACTTTTCGCACTTGTGTTGGTGCAGGAAACCACTTCTGCACTTGTATTAGTGTGGAAAACCACTTTTCGCACTTGTGTTAGTGTTGAAAAACCACTTTTCGCACTTGTGTTAGTGTTGAAAAACCACTTTTCGCACTTGTGTTGGTGCAGGAAACCACTTTTGCACTTGTATTAGTGTGGAAAAAACACTTTTTGCACTTGTGATAGTGTAGAAAAACCACTTTTCGCACATGTGTTAGTGTTGGAAAACCACTTTTCGCACTTGCGTTAGTGTTGAAAAAACACTTTTCGCACTTGTGTTGGTGCAGGAAACCACTTTTGCACTTGTATTAGTGTGGAAAACCACTTTTCGCACTTGTGTTAGTGTTGAAAAACCACTTTTCGCACTTGTGTTAGTGTTGAAAAACCACTTTTAGCACTTGTGTTGGTGCAGGAAACCACTTTTGCACTTGTATTAATGTGGAAAAAACACTTTTTGCACTTGTGATAGTGTTGAAAAACCACTTTTGCACTTGTATTAGTGTGGAAAAAACACTTTTCGCACTTGTGTTAGTGTTGAAAAACCACTTTTCGCACTTGTGTTAGTGTTGAAATACCACTTTTCGCACTTGTGTTGGTGCAGGAAACCACTTTTGCACTTGTATTAGTGTGCAAAACACACTTTTCGCACTTGTGTTATTGTTGAAAAACCACTTTTCGCACTTGTGTTAGTGTTGAAAAACCACTTTTCGCACTTGTGTTGGTGTTGAAATACCACTTTTCGCACTTGTGTTGGTGCAGGAAACCACTTTTGCACTTGTATTAGTGTGGAAAAAACACTTTTTGCACTTGTGATAGTGTTGAAAAACCACTTTTCGCACTTGTATTAGTGTGGAAAAAACACTTTTCGCACTTGTGTTACTGTTGAAAAACCACTTTTCGCACTTGTGTTAGTGTTGAAAAACCACTTTTTGCACTTGTGTTGGTGCAGGAAACCACTTTTGCACTTGTATTAGTGTGGAAAAAACACTTTTCGCACTTGTGTTAGTGTTGAAAAACCACTTTTCGCACTTGTGTTAGTGTTGAAAAACCACTTTTCGCACTTGTGTTGGTGCAGGAAACCACTTTTGCACTTGTATTAGTGTGGAAAAACCACTTTTCGCACTTGTGTTGGTGTTGAAAAACCACTTTTCGCACTTGTGTTAGTGTTGAAAAACCACTTTTTGCACTTGTGTTAGTGTTGAAAAACCACTTTTCGCACTTGTGTTGGTGCAGGAAACCACTTTTGCACTTGTATTAGTGTGGAAAAAACACTTTTTGCACTTGTGATAGTGTTGAAAAACCACTTTTCGCACTTGTGTTAGTGTTGAAAAACCACTTTTCGCACTTGTGTTGGTGCAGGAAACCACTTTTGCACTTGTATGGTGCAGGATACCACTTTTGCACTTGTATTAGTGTGGAAAAAACACTTTTTGCACTTGTGATAGTGTTGAAAAACCACTTTTCGCACTTGTGTTAGTGTTGAAAAACCACTTTTCGCACTTGCGTTTGTGTTGAAAAACCACTTTTCGCACTTGTGTTGGTGCAGGAAACCACTTTTGCACTTGTATTAGTGTGGAAGAACCACTTTTCACACTTGTTTTAGTGTTGAAAAACCACTTTTCGCACTTGTGATAGTGTTGAAAAACCACTTTTGGCACTTGTGTTAGTGTTGAAATACCACTTTTCCCACTTGTGTTGGTGCAGGAAACCACTTTTGCACTTGTATTAGTGTGGAAAAAACACTTTTCGCACTTGTGTTAGTGTTGAAAAACCACTTTTCGCACTTGTGTTAGTGTTGAAATACCACTTTTCGCACTTGTGTTGGTGCAGGAAACCACTTTTGCACTTGTATTAGTGTGCAAAAAACAGTTTTCGCACTTGTGTTATTGTTGAAAAACCACTTTTCGCACTTGTGTTAGTGTTGAAAAACCACTTTTCGCACTTGTGTTGGTGTTGAAATACCACTTTTCGCACTTGTGTTGGTGCAGGAAACCACTTTTGCACTTGTATTAGTGTGGAAAAAACACTTTTTGCACTTGTGATAGTGTTGAAAAACCACTTTTCGCACTTGTATTAGTGTGGCAAAACCACTTTTCGCACTTGTGTTAGTGTTGAAAAACCACTTTTTGCACTTGTGTTAGTGTTGAAAAACCACTTTTCGCACTTGTGTTGGTGCAGGAAACCACTTTTGCCCTTGTATTAGTGTGGGAAAAACACTTTTCGCACTTGTGTTAGTGTTGAAAAACCACTTTTCGCACTTGTGTTAGTGTTGAAAAACCACTTTTCGAACTTGTGTTGGTGCAGGAAACCACTTTTGCACTTGTATTAGTGTGGAAAAAACACTTTTTGCACTTGTGATAGTGTTGAAAAACCACTTTTTGCACTTGTGTTAGTGTTGAAAAACCACTTTTCGCACTTGTGTTGGTGCAGGAAACCACTTTTGCACTTGTATTAGTGTGGAAAAAACACTTTTTGCACTTGTGTTAGTGTTGAAAAACCACTTTTCGCACTTGTGTTGGTGCAGGAAACCACTTTTGCACTTGTATTAGTGTGGAAAAAACACTTTTTGCACTTGTGATAGTGTTGAAAAACCACTTTTCGCACTTGTGTTAGTGTTGAAAAACCACTTTTCGCACTTGTGTTGGTGCAGGAAACCACTTTTGCACTTGTATAAGTGTGGCAAAACCACTTTTCGCACTTGTGTTAGTGTTGAAAAACCACTTTTTGCACTTGTGTTAGTGTTGAAAAACCACTTTTCGCACTTGTGTTAGTGTTGAAAAACCACTTTTTGCACTTGTGTTGGTGCAGGAAACCACTTTTGCACTTGTGTTAGTGTTGAAAAACCACTTTTTGCACTTGTGTTAGTGTTGAAAAAGCACTTTTCGCACTTGTGTTAGTGTTGAAAAACCACTTTTCGCACTTGTGTTAGTGTTGAAAAACCACTTTTCGCACTTGTGTTAGTGTTGAAAAACCACTTTTCGCACTTGTGTTGGTGCAGGAAACCACTTTTTCACTTGTGTTAGTGTGGGAAAAACACTTTTCGCACTTGCGTTAGTGTTGAAAAACCACTTTTCGCACTTGTGTTAGTGTTGAAAAACCACTTTTCGAACTTGTGTTGGTGCAGGAAACCACTTTTGCACTTGTATTAGTGTGGAAAAAACACTTTTTGCACTTGTGATAGTGATGAAAAACCACTTTTCGCACTTGTGTTAGTGTTGAAAAACCACTTTTCGCACTTGTGTTGGTGCAGGAAACCACTTTTGCTCTTGTATTAGTGTGGAAAAACCACTTTTCACACTTGTGTTAGTGTTGAAAAACCACTTTTCGCACTTGTGTTAGTGTTGAAAAACCACTTTTTTCACTTGTGTTGGTGCAGGAAACCACTTTTGCACTTGTATTAGTGTGGAAAAAACACTTTTTGCACTTGTGATAGTGTTGAAAAACCACTTTTCGCACTTGTGTTAGTGTTGAAAAACCACTTTTCGCACTTGTGTTAGTGTTGAAAAACCACTTTTCGCACTTGTGTTGGTGCAGGAAACCACTTTTGCACTTCTATTAGTGTGGAAAAAACACTTTTTGCACTTGTGATAGTGTTGAAAAACCACTTTTCGCACTTGTGTTAGTGTTGGAAAACCACTTTTCGCACTTGTGTTGGTGCAGGAAAACCACTTTTGCACTTGTATTAGTGTGGAAAAACCACTTTTCGCACTTTTGTTAGTGTTGAAAAACCACTTTTCGCACTTATGTTAGTGCAGGAAACCACTTTTGCACTTGTATTAGTGTGGAAAAAACACTTTTGCACTTGTGATAGTGTTGAAAAACCACTTTTCGCACTTGTGTTAGTGTTGAAAAACCACTTTTCGCACTTGTGTTGGTGCAGGAAACCACTTTTGCACTTGTATTAGTGTGGAAAAAACACTTTTTACACTTGTGTTAGTGTTGAAAAACCACTTTTCGCACTTGTGTTAGTGTTGAAAAACCACTTTTCGCACTTGTGTTGGTGCAGGAAACCACTTTTGCACTTGTATTAGTGTTGAAAAACTACTTTTTGCACTTGTGTTGGTGCAGGAAACCACTTTTGCACTTGTATTAGTGTGGAAAAAACACTTTTTGCACTTGTGATAGTGTGGAAAAACCACTTTTTGTACTTGTGATAGTTTTGAAAAACCCCTTTTCGCACTTGTGTTAGTGTTGAAAAACCACTTTTCGCACTTGTGTTAGTGTTGAAAAACCACTTTTCGCACTTGTGTTGGTGCAGGAAACCACTTCTGCACTTGTATTAGTGTGGAAAACCACTTTTCGCACTTGTGTTAGTGTTGAAAAACCACTTTTCGCACTTGTGTTAGTGTTGAAAAACCACTTTTCGCACTTGTGTTGGTGCAGGAAACCACTTTTGCACTTGTATTAGTGTGGAAAAAACACTTTTTGCACTTGTGATAGTGTAGAAAAACCACTTTTCGCACATGTGTTAGTGTTGGAAAACCACTTTTCGCACTTGCGTTAGTGTTGAAAAAACACTTTTCGCACTTGTGTTGGTGCAGGAAACCACTTTTGCACTTGTATTAGTGTGGAAAACCACTTTTCGCACTTGTGTTAGTGTTGAAAAACCACTTTTCGCACTTGTGTTAGTGTTGAAAAACCACTTTTAGCACTTGTGTTGGTGCAGGAAACCACTTTTGCACTTGTATTAATGTGGAAAAAACACTTTTTGCACTTGTGATAGTGTTGAAAAACCACTTTTCGCACTTGTGTTAGTGTTGGAAAACCACTTTTTGCACTTGCGTTAGTGTTGAAAAACCACTTTTCGCACTTGTTTTGGTGCAGGAAACCACTTTTGCACTTGTATTAGTGTGGATAAACCACTTTTCACACTTGTGTTAGTGTTGAAAAACCACTTTTCGCACTTGTGTTAGTGTTGAAAAACCACTTTTCGCACTTGTGTTGGTGCAGGAAACCACTTTTGCACTTGTATAGTGTGGAAAAAACACTTTTTGCACTTGTGTTAGTGTTGAAAATCCACTTTTCGCACTTGTGTTAGTGTTGAAAAACCACTTTTTGCACTTGTGTTGGTGCAGGAAACCACTTTTGCACTTGTATTAGTGTGGAAAAAAACACATTACGCACTTGTGTTAGTGTTGAAAAACCACTTTTCGCACTTGTGTTAGTGTTGAAAAACCACTTTTCGCACTTGTGTTGGTGCAGGAAACCACTTTTGCACTTGTATTAGTGTGGAAAAAACACTTTTTGCACTTGTGATAGTGTTGAAAAACCACTTTTCGCACTTGTGTTAGTGTTGAAAAACCACTTTTCGCACTTGTGTTGGTGCAGGAAACCACTTTTGCACTTGTATTAGTGTGGGAAAAACACTTTTTGCACTTGTGATAGTGTTGAAAAACCACTTTCGCACTTGTGTTAGTGTTGAAAAACCACTTTTCGCACTTGTGTTGGTGCAGGAAACCACTTTTGCACTTGTATAAGTGTGGAAAAACCACTTTTCGCACTTGTGTTAGTGTTGATAAACCACTTTTTGCACTCGTGTTAGTGTTGAACAACCACTTTTCGCACTTGTGTTAGTGTTGAAAAACCACTTTTCGCACTTGTGTTAGTGTGGAAAAAACACTTTTTGCACTTGTGATAGTGATGAAAAACCACTTTTCGCACTTGTGTTAGTGTTGAAAAACCACTTTTCGCACTTGTGTTGGTGCAGGAAACCACTTTTGCTCTTGTATTAGTGTGGAAAAACCACTTTTCGCACTTGTGTTAGTGTTGAAAAACCACTTTTCGCACTTGTGTTAGTGTTGAAAAACCACTTTTTTCACTTGTGTTGGTGCAGGAAACCACTTTTGCACTTGTATTAGTGTGGAAAAAACACTTTTTGCACTTGTGTTAGTGTTGAAAAACCACTTTTCGCACTTGTGTTAGTGTTGAAAAACCACTTTTCGCACTTGTGTTGGTGCAGGAAACCACTTTTGCACTTGTATTAGTGTGGGAAAAACACTTTTTGCACTTGTGTTAGTGTTGAAAAACCACTTTTCGAACTTGTGTTGGTGCAGGAAACCACTTTTGCACTTGTATTAGTGTGGAAAAAACACTTTTTGCACTTGTGATAGTGATGAAAAACCACTTTTCGCACTTGTGTTAGTGTTGAAAAACCACTTTTCGCACTTGTGTTGGTGCAGGAAACCACTTTTGCTCTTGTATTAGTGTGGAAAAACCACTTTTCGCACTTGTGTTAGTGTTGAAAAACCACTTTTCGCACTTGTGTTAGTGTTGAAAAACCACTTTTTTCACTTGTGTTGGTGCAGGAAACCACTTTTGCACTTGTATTAGTGTGGAAAAAACACTTTTTGCACTTGTGATAGTGTTGAAAAACCACTTTTCGCACTTGTGTTAGTGTTGAAAAACCACTTTTCGCACTTGTGTTAGTGTTGAAAAACCACTTTTCGCACTTGTGTTGGTGCAGGAAACCACTTTTGCACTTGTATAGTGTGGAAAAAACACTTTTTGCACTTGTGATAGTGTTGAAAAACCACTTTTGGCACTTGTGTTAATGTTGAAATACCACTTTTCGCACTTGTGTTGGTGCAGGAAACCACTTTTGCACTTGTATTAGTGTGGAAAAAACACTTTTCGCACTTGTGTTAGTGTTGAAAAACGACTTTTCGCACTTGTGTTAGTGTTGAAATACCACTTTTTGCACTTGTGTTGTTGCAGGAAACCACTTTTGCACTTGTATTAGTGTGGAAAAAACACTTTTCACACTTGTGTTATTGTTGAAAAACCACTTTTCGCACTTGTGTTAGTGTTGAAAAACCACTTTTCGCACTTGTGTTGGTGCAGGAAACCACTTTTGCACTTGTATTAGTGTTGAAAAACCACTTTTCGCACTTGTGTTAGTGTTGTAAAACCACTTTTCGCACTTGTGTTGGTGCAGGAAACCACTTTTGCACTTGTATTAGTGTGGAAAAAACACTTTTTGCACTTGTGTTAGTGTTGAAAATCCACTTTTCGCACTTGTGTTAGTGTTGAAAAACCACTTTTTGCACTTGTGTTGGTGCAGGAAACCACTTTTGCACTTGTATTAGTGTGGAAAAAAACACATTACGCACTTGTGTTAGTGTTGAAAAACCACTTTTCGCACTTGTGTTAGTGTTGAAAAACCACTTTTCGCACTTGTGTTGGTGCAGGAAACCACTTTTGCACTTGTATTAGTGTGGAAAAAACACTTTTTGCACTTGTGATAGTGTTGAAAAACCACTTTTCGCACTTGTGTTAGTGTTGAAAAACCACTTTTCGCACTTGTGTTGGTGCAGGAAACCACTTTTGCACTTGTATTAGTGTGGGAAAAACACTTTTTGCACTTGTGATAGTGTTGAAAAACCACTTTCGCACTTGTGTTAGTGTTGAAAAACCACTTTTCGCACTTGTGTTGGTGCAGGAAACCACTTTTGCACTTGTATAAGTGTGGAAAAACCACTTTTCGCACTTGTGTTAGTGTTGATAAACCACTTTTTGCACTCGTGTTAGTGTTGAACAACCACTTTTCGAACTTGTGTTGGTGCAGGAAACCACTTTTGCACTTGTATTAGTGTGGAAAAAACACTTTTTGCACTTGTGATAGTGATGAAAAACCACTTTTCGCACTTGTGTTAGTGTTGAAAAACCACTTTTCGCACTTGTGTTGGTGCAGGAAACCACTTTTGCTCTTGTATTAGTGTGGAAAAACCACTTTTCGCACTTGTGTTAGTGTTGAAAAACCACTTTTCGCACTTGTGTTAGTGTTGAAAAACCACTTTTTTCACTTGTGTTGGTGCAGGAAACCACTTTTGCACTTGTATTAGTGTGGAAAAAACACTTTTTGCACTTGTGATAGTGTTGAAAAACCACTTTTCGCACTTGTGTTAGTGTTGAAAAACCACTTTTCGCACTTGTGTTAGTGTTGAAAAACCACTTTTCGCACTTGTGTTGGTGCAGGAAACCACTTTTGCACTTGTATAGTGTGGAAAAAACACTTTTTGCACTTGTGATAGTGTTGAAAAACCACTTTTGGCACTTGTGTTAATGTTGAAATACCACTTTTCGCACTTGTGTTGGTGCAGGAAACCACTTTTGCACTTGTATTAGTGTGGAAAAAACACTTTTCGCACTTGTGTTAGTGTTGAAAAACGACTTTTCGCACTTGTGTTAGTGTTGAAATACCACTTTTTGCACTTGTGTTGTTGCAGGAAACCACTTTTGCACTTGTATTAGTGTGGAAAAAACACTTTTCACACTTGTGTTATTGTTGAAAAACCACTTTTCGCACTTGTGTTAGTGTTGAAAAACCACTTTTCGCACTTGTGTTGGTGCAGGAAACCACTTTTGCACTTGTATTAGTGTTGAAAAACCACTTTTCGCACTTGTGTTAGTGTTGTAAAACCACTTTTCGCACTTGTGTTGGTGCAGGAAACCACTTTTGCACTTGTATTAGTGTGGAAAAAACACTTTTTGCACTTGTGTTAGTGTTGAAAATCCACTTTTCGCACTTGTGTTAGTGTTGAAAAACCACTTTTTGCACTTGTGTTGGTGCAGGAAACCACTTTTGCACTTGTATTAGTGTGGAAAAAAACACATTACGCACTTGTGTTAGTGTTGAAAAACCACTTTTCGCACTTGTGTTAGTGTTGAAAAACCACTTTTCGCACTTGTGTTGGTGCAGGAAACCACTTTTGCACTTGTATTAGTGTGGAAAAAACACTTTTTGCACTTGTGATAGTGTTGAAAAACCACTTTTCGCACTTGTGTTAGTGTTGAAAAACCACTTTTCGCACTTGTGTTGGTGCAGGAAACCACTTTTGCACTTGTATTAGTGTGGGAAAAACACTTTTTGCACTTGTGATAGTGTTGAAAAACCACTTTCGCACTTGTGTTAGTGTTGAAAAACCACTTTTCGCACTTGTGTTGGTGCAGGAAACCACTTTTGCACTTGTATAAGTGTGGAAAAACCACTTTTCGCACTTGTGTTAGTGTTGATAAACCACTTTTTGCACTCGTGTTAGTGTTGAACAACCACTTTTCGCACTTGTGTTAGTGTTGAAAAACCACTTTTCGCACTTGTGTTAGTGTGGAAAAAACACTTTTTGCACTTGTGATAGTGATGAAAAACCACTTTTCGCACTTGTGTTAGTGTTGAAAAACCACTTTTCGCACTTGTGTTGGTGCAGGAAACCACTTTTGCTCTTGTATTAGTGTGGAAAAACCACTTTTCGCACTTGTGTTAGTGTTGAAAAACCACTTTTCGCACTTGTGTTAGTGTTGAAAAACCACTTTTTTCACTTGTGTTGGTGCAGGAAACCACTTTTGCACTTGTATTAGTGTGGAAAAAACACTTTTTGCACTTGTGTTAGTGTTGAAAAACCACTTTTCGCACTTGTGTTAGTGTTGAAAAACCACTTTTCGCACTTGTGTTGGTGCAGGAAACCACTTTTGCACTTGTATTAGTGTGGGAAAAACACTTTTTGCACTTGTGATAGTGTTGAAAAACCACTTTTCGCACTTGTGTTAGTGTTGAAAAACCACTTTTCGCACTTGTGTTAGTGTGGAAAAAACACTTTTTGCACTTGTGATAGTGATGAAAAACCACTTTTCGCACTTGTGTTAGTGTTGAAAAACCACTTTTCGCACTTGTGTTGGTGCAGGAAACCACTTTTGCTCTTGTATTAGTGTGGAAAAACCACTTTTCGCACTTGTGTTAGTGTTGAAAAACCACTTTTCGCACTTGTGTTAGTGTTGAAAAACCACTTTTTTCACTTGTGTTGGTGCAGGAAACCACTTTTGCACTTGTTTTAGTGTGGAAAAAACACTTTTTGCACTTGTGATAGTGTTGAAAAACCACTTTTCGCACTTGTGTTAGTGTTGAAAAACCACTTTTCGCACTTGTGTTGGTGCAGGAAACCACTTTTGCACTTGTATAAGTGTGGAAAAACCACTTTTCGCACTTGTGTTAGTGTTGAAAAACCACTTTTGCACTTGTATTAGTGTGCAAAAAACACTTTTCGCACTTGTGTTATTGTTGAAAAACCACTTTTCGCACTTGTGTTAGTGTTGAAAAACCACTTTTCGCACTTGTGTTGGTGCAGGAAACCACTTTTGCACTTGTATTAGTGTTGAAATACCACTTTTCGCACTTGTGTTGGTGCAGGAAACCACTTTTGCACTTGTATTAGTGTGAAAAAAACACTTTTCGCACTTGTGTTAGTGTTGAAAAACCACTTTTCGCACTTGTGCTAGTGTTGAAAAACCAATTTTCGCACTTGTGTTAGTGTTGAAAAACCACTTTTCGCACTTGTGTTAGTGCAGGAAACCACTTTTGCACTTGTATTAGTGTGGAAAAAACACTTTTGCACTTGTGATAGTGTTGAAAAACCACTTTTCGCACTTGTGTTAGTGTTGAAAAACCACTTTTCGCACTTGTGTTGGTGCAGGAAACCACTTTTGCACTTGTATTAGTGTTGAAATACCACTTTTCGCACTTGTGTTGGTGCAGGAAACCACTTTTGCACTTGTATTAGTGTGGAAAAAACACTTTTCGCACTTGTGTTAGTGTTGAAAAACCACTTTTCACACTTGTGTTAGTGTTGAAAAACCACTTTTTGCACTTTTGTTGGTGCAGGAAACCACTTTTGCACTTGTATTAGTGTGGAAAAAACACTTTTTGCACTTGTGATAGTGTTGAAAAACCACTTTTCGCACTTGTGTTAGTGTTGAAAAACCACTTTTCGCACTTGTGTTGGTGCAGGAAACCACTTTTGCACTTGTATTAGTGTGGAAAAACCACTTTTTGCACTTGTGTTAGTGTTGAAAAACCACTTTTAACACTTGTGTTAGTGTTGAAAAACCACTTTTCGCACTTGTGTTGGTGCAGGAAACCACTTTTGCACTTGTATTAGTGTGGAAAAAACACTTTTTGCACTTGTGATAGTATTGAAAAACCACTTTTCGCACTTGTGTTAGTGTTGAAAAACCACTTTTCGCACTTGTGTTGTTGCAGGTAACCACTTTTGCACTTGTATTAGTGTTGAAAAACCACTTTTCGCACTTGTGTTAGTGTTGAAAAAACACTTTTCGCACTTGTGTTGGTGCAGGAAACCACTTTTGCACTTGTATTAGTGTGGAAAAAACACTTTTTGCACTTGTGATAGTGTTGAAAAACCACTTTTCGCACTTGTGTTAGTGTTGAAAAACCACTTTTCGCACTTGCGTTAGTGTTGAAAAACCACTTTTCGCACTTGTGTTGGTGCAGGAAACCACTTTTGCACTTGCATTAGTGTGGAAAAACCACTTTTCACACTTGTGTAAGTGTTGAAAAACCACTTTTCGCACTTGTGTTAGTGTTGAAAAACCACTTTTCGCACTTGTGTTGGTGCAGGAAACCACTTTTGCACTTCTATAGTGTGGAAAAAACACTTTTTGCACTTGTGATAGTGTTGAAAAACCACTTTGGCACTTGTGTTAGTGTTGAAATACCACTTTTCGCACTTGTGTTGGTGCAGGAAACCACTTTTGCACTTGTATTAGTGTGCAAAAAACACTTTTCGCACTTGTGTTATTGTTGAAAAACCACTTTTCGCACTTGTGTTAGTGTTAAAAAACCACTTTTCGCACTTGTGTTGGTGCAGGAAACCACTTTTGCACTTGTATTAGTGTTGAAAAACCACTTTTCGCACTTGTGTTAGTGTTGTAAAACCACTTTTCGCACTTGTGTTGGTGCAGGAAACCACTTTTGCACTTGTGTCAGTGTGGAAAAAACACTTTTCGCACTTGTGATAGTGTTGAAAAACCACTTTTCGCACTTGTGTTAGTGTTGAAAAACCACTTTTTGCACTTGTGTTGGTGCAGGAAACCACTTTTGCACTTGTATTAGTGTGGAAAAAACACTTTTCGCACTTGTGTTAGTGTTGAAAAACCACTTTTCGCACTTGTGTTATTGTTGAAAAACCACTTTTCGCACTTGTGTTGGTGCAGGAAACCACTTTTGCATTTGTATTAGTGTGGAAAAACCACTTTTCGCACTTGTGTTGGTGTTGAAAAACCACTTTTCGCACTTGTGTTAGTGTTGAAAAACCACTTTTCGCACTTGTGTTAGTGTTGAAAAACCACTTTTCGCACTTGTGTTGGTGCAGGAAACCACTTTTGCACTTGTATTAGTGTGGGAAAAACACTTTTCGCCCTTGTGTTAGTGTTGAAAAACCACTTTTCGCACTTGTGTTAGTGTTGAAAAACCACTTTTCGAACTTGTGTTGGTGCAGAAAACCACTTTTGCACTTGTATTAGTGTGGAAAAAACACTTTTTGCACTTGTGATAGTGTTGAAAAACCACTTTTCGCACTTGTGTTAGTGTTGAAAAGCCACTTTTCGCACTTGTGTTGGTGCAGGAAACCACTTTTGCACTTGTATTAGTGTGGAAAAAACACTTTTTGCACTTGTGTTAGTGTTGAAAAACCACTTTTCGCACTTGTGTTAGTGTTGAAAAACCACTTTTCGCACTTGTGTTGGTGCAGGAAACCACTTTTGCACTTGTATTAGTGTGGAAAAAACACTTTTTGCACTTGTGATATTTTTCAAAAACCACTTTTCGCACTTGTGTTAGTGTTGAAAAACCACTTTTTGCACTTGTGTTGGTGCAGAAAACCACTTTTGCACTTGTATTAGTGTGGAAAAACCACTTTTCACACTTGTGTTAGTGTTGAAAAACCACTTTTCGCACTTGTGTTGGTGCAGGAAACCACTTTTGCACTTGTATTAGTGTGGAAAAAACACTTTTAGCACTTGTGTTAGTGTTGAAAAACCACTTTTCGCACTTGTGTTAGTGTTGAAAAACCACTTTTTGCACTTGTGTTGGTGCAGGAAACCACTTTTGCACTTGTATTAGTGTGGAAAAAACACTTTTTGCACTTGTGATAGTGTGGAAAAACCACTTTTTGCACTTGTGATAGTGTTGAAAAACCACTTTTCGCACTTGTGTTAGTGTTGAAAAACCACTTTTCGCACTTGTGTTAGTGTTGAAAAACCACTTTTCGCACTTGTGTTGGTGCAGGAAACCACTTTTGCACTTGTATTAGTGTGGAAAAAACACTTTTTGCACTTGTGATAGTGTTGAGAAACCACTTTTCGCACTTGTGTTAGTGTTGAAAAACCACTTTTCGCACTTGTGTTGGTGCAGAAAACCACTTTTGCACTTGTATTAGTGTGGAAAACCACTTTTCGCACTTGTGTTAGTGTTGAAAAACCACTTTTCGCACTTGTGTTAGTGTTGAAAAACCACTTTTCGCACTTGTGTTGGTGCAGGAAACCACTTTTGCACTTGTATTAGTGTGGAAAAAACACTTTTTGCACTTGTGATAGTGTTGAAAAACCACTTTTCGCACTTGCGTTAGTGTTGAAGAACCACTTTTCGCACTTGTGTTGGTGCAGGAAACCACTTTTGCACTTGTATTAGTGTGGAAAAACCACTTTTCACACTTGTGTTAGTGTTGAAAAACCACTTTTCGCACTTGTGTTAGTGTTGAAAAACCACTTTTCGCACTTGTGTTGGTGCAGGAAACCACTTTTGCACTTGCATAGTGTGGAAAACCCCCTTTTTGCACTTGTGATAGTGTTGAAAAACCACTTTTCGCACTTCTGTTCGTGTTGAAATACCACTTTTCGCACTTGTGTTGGTGCAGGAAACCACTTTTGCACTTGTATTAGTGTGGAAAAAACACTTTTCGCACTTGTGTTAGTGTTGAAAAACCACTTTTCGCACTTGTGTTAGTGTTGAAAAACCACTTTTCGCACTTGTGTTGGTGCAGGAAACCACTTTTGCACTTGTATTAGTGTGGAAAAAACACTTTTCGCACTTGTGTTAGTGTTGAAAAACCACTTTTCGCACTTGTGCTAGTGTTGAAAAACCACTTTTCGCACTTGTGTTGGTGCAGGAAACCACTTTTGCACTTGTATTAGTGTGGAAAAAACACTTTTTGCACTTGTGATAGTGTTGAAAAACCACTTTTCGCACTTGTGTTAGTGTTGAAAAACCACTTTTCGCACTTGTGTTGGTGCAGGAAACCACTTTTGCACTTGTATTAGTGTGGAAAAACCACTTTTCGCACTTGTGTTAGTGTTGAAAAACCACTTTTCGCACTTGTGTTAGTGTTGAAAAACCACTTTTCGCACTTGTGTTAGTGTTGAAAAACCACTTTTCGCACTTGTGTTAGTGTTGAAAAACCACTTTTCGCACTTGTGTTGGTGCAGGAAACCACTGTTGCACTTGTATTAGTGTGGGAAAAACACTTTTCGCACTTGTGTTAGTGTTGAAAAACGACTTTTCGCACTTGTGTTAGTGTTGAAAAACCACTTTTCGAACTTGTGTTGGTGCAGGAAACCACTTTTGCACTTGTATTAGTGTGGAAAAAACACTTTTTGCACTTGTGATAGTGTTGAAAAACCACTTTTCGCACTTGTGTTAGTGTTGAAAAACCACTTTTCGCACTTGTGTTGGTGCAGGAAACCACTTTTGCACTTGTATGGTGCAGGATACCACTTTTGCACTTGTATTAGTGTGGAAAAAACACTTTTTGCACTTGTGATAGTGTTGAAAAACCACTTTTCGCACTTGTGTTAGTGTTGAAAAACCACTTTTCGCACTTGCGTTAGTGTTGAAAAACCACTTTTTGCACTTGTGTTGGTGCAGGAAACCACTGTTGCACTTGTATTAGTGTGGAAGAACCACTTTTCACACTTGTTTTAGTGTTGAAAAACCACTTTTCGCACTTGCGTTAGTGTTGAAAAACCACTTTTCGCACTTGTGTTGGTGCATGAAACCACTTTTGCACTTGTATAGTGTGGAATAAACACTTTTTGCACTTGTGATAGTGTTGAAAAACCACTTTTGGCACTTGTGTTAGTGTTGAAATACCATTTTTCGCACTTGTGTTGGTGCAGGAAACCACTTTTGCACTTGTATTAGTGTGGAAAAAACACTTTTCGCACTTGTGTTAGTGTTGAAAAACCACTTTTCGCACTTGTGTTAGTGTTGAAATACCACTTTTCGCACTTGTGTTGGTGCAGGAAACCACTTTTGCACTTGTATTAGTGTGCAAAAAACACTTTTCGCACTTGTGTTATTGTTGAAAAACCACTTTTCGCACTTGTGTTAGTGTTGAAAAACCACTTTTCGCACTTGTGTTGGTGTTGAAATACCACTTTTCGCACTTGTGTTGGTGCAGGAAACCACTTTTGCACTTGTATTAGTGTGGAAAAAACACTTTTTGCACTTGTGATAGTGTTGAAAAACCACTTTTCGCACTTGTATTAGTGTGGAAAAAACACTTTTCGCACTTGTGTTACTGTTGAAAAACCACTTTTCGCACTTGTGTTAGTGTTGAAAAACCACTTTTTGCACTTGTGTTGGTGCAGGAAACCACTTTTGCACTTGTATTAGTGTGGAAAAAACACTTTTCGCACTTGTGTTAGTGTTGAAAAACCACTTTTCGCACTTGTGTTAGTGTTGAAAAACCACTTTTCGCACTTGTGTTGGTGCAGGAAACCACTTTTGCACTTGTATTAGTGTGGAAAAACCACTTTTCGCACTTGTGTTGGTGTTGAAAAACCACTTTTCGCACTTGTGTTAGTGTTGAAAAACCACTTTTTGCACTTGTGTTAGTGTTGAAAAACCACTTTTCGCACTTGTGTTGGTGCAGGAAACCACTTTTGCACTTGTATTAGTGTGGAAAAAACACTTTTTGCACTTGTGATAGTGTTGAAAAACCACTTTTCGCACTTGTGTTAGTGTTGAAAAACCACTTTTCGCACTTGTGTTGGTGCAGGAAACCACTTTTGCACTTGTATGGTGCAGGATACCACTTTTGCACTTGTATTAGTGTGGAAAAAACACTTATTGCACTTGTGATAGTGTTGAAAAACCACTTTTCGCACTTGTGTTAGTGTTGAAAAACCACTTTTCGCACTTGCGTTAGTGTTGAAAAACCACTTTTCGCTCTTGTGTTGGTGCAGGAAACCACTTTTGCACTTGTATTAGTGTGGAAGAACCACTTTTCACACTTGTTTTAGTGTTGAAAAACCACTTTTCGCACTTGTGATAGTGTTGAAAAACCACTTTTGGCACTTGTGTTAGTGTTGAAATACCACTTTTCCCACTTGTGTTGGTGCAGGAAACCACTTTTGCACTTGTATTAGTGTGGAAAAAACACTTTTCGCACTTGTGTTAGTGTTGAAAAACCACTTTTCGCACTTGTGTTAGTGTTGAAATACCACTTTTCGCACTTGTGTTGGTGCAGGAAACCACTTTTGCACTTGTATTAGTGTGCAAAAAACAGTTTTCGCACTTGTGTTATTGTTGAAAAACCACTTTTCGCACTTGTGTTAGTGTTGAAAAACCACTTTTCGCACTTGTGTTGGTGTTGAAATACCACTTTTCGCACTTGTGTTGGTGCAGGAAACCACTTTTGCACTTGTATTAGTGTGGAAAAAACACTTTTTGCACTTGTGATAGTGTTGAAAAACCACTTTTCGCACTTGTATTAGTGTGGAAAAACCACTTTTCGCACTTGTGTTAGTGTTGAAAAACCACTTTTTGCACTTGTGTTAGTGTTGAAAAACCACTTTTCGCACTTGTGTTGGTGCAGGAAACCACTTTTGCCCTTGTATTAGTGTGGGAAAAACACTTTTCGCACTTGTGTTAGTGTTGAAAAACCACTTTTCGCACTTGTGTTAGTGTTGAAAAACCACTTTTCGAACTTGTGTTGGTGCAGGAAACCACTTTTGCACTTGTATTAGTGTGGAAAAAACACTTTTTGCACTTGTGATAGTGTTGAAAAACCACTTTTTGCACTTGTGTTAGTGTTGAAAAACCACTTTTCGCACTTGTGTTGGTGCAGGAAACCACTTTTGCACTTGTATTAGTGTGGAAAAAACACTTTTTGCACTTGTGTTAGTGTTGAAAAACCACTTTTCGCACTTGTGTTGGTGCAGGAAACCACTTTTGCACTTGTATTAGTGTGGAAAAAACACTTTTTGCACTTGTGATAGTGTTGAAAAACCACTTTTCGCACTTGTGTTAGTGTTGAAAAACCACTTTTCGCACTTGTGTTGGTGCAGGAAACCACTTTTGCACTTGTATAAGTGTGGCAAAACCACTTTTCGCACTTGTGTTAGTGTTGAAAAACCACTTTTTGCACTTGTGTTAGTGTTGAAAAACCACTTTTTGCACTTGTGTTGGTGCAGGAAACCACTTTTGCACTTGTGTTAGTGTTGAAAAACCACTTTTCGCACTTGTGTTAGTGTTGAAAAACCACTTTTCGCACTTGTGTTAGTGTTGAAAAACCACTTTTCGCACTTGTGTTAGTGTTGAAAAACCACTTTTCGCACTTGTGTTAGTGTTGAAAAACCACTTTTTGCACTTGTGTTGGTGCAGGAAACCACTTTTTCACTTGTATTAGTGTGGGAAAAACACTTTTCGCACTTGCGTTAGTGTTGAAAAACCACTTTTCGCACTTGTGTTAGTGTTGAAAAACCACTTTTCGAACTTGTGTTGGTGCAGGAAACCACTTTTGCACTTGTATTAGTGTGGAAAAAACACTTTTTGCACTTGTGATAGTGATGAAAAACCACTTTTCGCACTTGTGTTAGTGTTGAAAAACCACTTTTCGCACTTGTGTTGGTGCAGGAAACCACTTTTGCTCTTGTATTAGTGTGGAAAAACCACTTTTCGCACTTGTGTTAGTGTTGAAAAACCACTTTTCGCACTTGTGTTAGTGTTGAAAAACCACTTTTTTCACTTGTGTTGGTGCAGGAAACCACTTTTGCACTTGTATTAGTGTGGAAAAAACACTTTTTGCACTTGTGATAGTGTTGAAAAACCACTTTTCGCACTTGTGTTAGTGTTGAAAAACCACTTTTCGCACTTGTGTTAGTGTTGAAAAACCACTTTTCGCACTTGTGTTGGTGCAGGAAAGCACTTTTGCACTTCTATTAGTGTGGAAAAAACACTTTTTGCACTTGTGATAGTGTTGAAAAACCACTTTTCGCACTTGTGTTAGTGTTGGAAAACCACTTTTCGCACTTGTGTTGGTGCAGGAAAACCACTTTTGCACTTGTATTAGTGTGGAAAAACCACTTTTCGCACTTGTGTTAGTGTTGAAAAACCACTTTTCGCACTTGTGTTAGTGCAGGAAACCACTTTTGCACTTGTATTAGTGTGGAAAAAACACTTTTGCACTTGTGATAGTGTTGAAAAACCACTTTTCGCACTTGTGTTAGTGTTGAAAAACCACTTTTCGCACTTGTGTTGGTGCAGGAAACCACTTTTGCACTTGTATTAGTGTGGAAAAAACACTTTTTGCACTTGTGTTAGTGTTGAAAAACCACTTTTCGCACTTGTGTTAGTGTTGAAAAACCACTTTTCGCACTTGTGTTGGTGCAGGAAACCACTTTTGCACTTGTATTAGTGTTGAAAAACCACTTTTTGCACTTGTGTTGGTGCAGGAAACCACTTTTGCACTTGTATTAGTGTGGAAAAAACACTTTTTGCACTTGTGATAGTGTGGAAAAACCACTTTTTGTACTTGTGATAGTTTTGAAAAACCCCTTTTCGCACTTGTGTTAGTGTTGAAAAACCACTTTTCGCACTTGTGTTAGTGTTGAAAAACCACTTTTCGCACTTGTGTTGGTGCAGGAAACCACTTCTGCACTTGTATTAGTGTGGAAAACCACTTTTCTCACTTGTGTTAGTGTTGAAAAACCACTTTTCGCACTTGTGTTAGTGTTGAAAAACCACTTTTCGCACTTGTGTTGGTGCAGGAAACCACTTTTGCACTTGTATTAGTGTGGAAAAAACACTTTTTGCACTTGTGATAGTGTAGAAAAACCACTTTTCGCACATGTGTTAGTGTTGGAAAACCACTTTTCGCACTTGCGTTAGTGTTGAAAAAACACTTTTCGCACTTGTGTTAGTGTTGAAAAACCACTTTTAGCACTTGTGTTGGTGCAGGAAACCACTTTTGCACTTGTATTAGTGTGGAAAACCACTTTTCGCACTTGTGTTAGTGTTGAAAAACCACTTTTCGCACTTGTGTTAGTGTTGAAAAACCACTTTTAGCACTTGTGTTGGTGCAGGAAACCACTTTTGCACTTGTATTAGTGTGGAAAAAACACTTTTTGCACTTGTGATAGTGTTGAAAAACCACTTTTCGCACTTGTGTTAGTGTTGGAAAACCACTTTTTGCACTTGCGTTAGTGTTGAAAAACCACTTTTCGCACTTGTTTTGGTGCAGGAAACCACTTTTGCACTTGTATTAGTGTGGATAAACCACTTTTCACACTTGTGTTAGTGTTGAAAAACCACTTTTCGCACTTGTGTTAGTGTTGAAAAACCACTTTTCGCACTTGTGTTGGTGCAGGAAACCACTTTTGCACTTGTATAGTGTGGAAAAAACACTTTTTGCACTTGTGATAGTGTTGAAAAACCACTTTTGGCACTTGTGTTAGTGTTGAAATACCACTTTTCGCACTTGTGTTGGTGCAGGAAACCACTTTTGCACTTGTATTAGTGTGGAAAAAACACTTTTCGCACTTGTGTTAGTGTTGAAAAACCACTTTTCGCACTTGTGTTAGTGTTGAAATACCACTTTTTGCACTTGTGTTGTTGCAGGAAACCACTTTTGCACTTGTAATAGTGTGGAAAAAACACTTTTCACACTTGTGTTATTGTTGAAAAACCACTTTTCGCACTTGTGTTAGTGTTGAAAAACCACTTTTCGCACTTGTGTTGGTGCAGGAAACCACTTTTGCACTTGTATTAGTGTTGAAAAACCACTTTTCGCACTTGTGTTAGTGTTGTAAAACCACTTTTCGCACTTGTGTTGGTGCAGGAAACCACTTTTGCACTTGTATTAGTGTGGAAAAAACACTTTTTGCACTTGTGTTAGTGTTGAAAATCCACTTTTCGCACTTGTGTTAGTGTTGAAAAACCACTTTTTGCACTTGTGTTGGTGCAGGAAACCACTTTTGCACTTGTATTAGTGTGGAAAAAAACACATTACGCACTTGTGTTAGTGTTGAAAAACCACTTTTCGCACTTGTGTTAGTGTTGAAAAACCACTTTTCGCACTTGTGTTGGTGCAGGAAACCACTTTTGCACTTGTATTAGTGTGGAAAAAACACTTTTTGCACTTGTGTTAGTGTTGAAAATCCACTTTTCGCACTTGTGTTAGTGTTGAAAAACCACTTTTTGCACTTGTGTTGGTGCAGGAAACCACTTTTGCACTTGTATTAGTGTGGAAAAAAACACATTACGCACTTGTGTTAGTGTTGAAAAACCACTTTTCGCACTTGTGTTAGTGTTGAAAAACCACTTTTCGCACTTGTGTTGGTGCAGGAAACCACTTTTGCACTTGTATTAGTGTGGAAAAACCACTTTTTGCACTTGTGATAGTGTTGAAAAACCACTTTTCGCACTTGTGTTGGTGCAGGAAACCACTTTTGCACTTGTATTAGTGTGGGAAAAACACTTTTTGCACTTGTGATAGTGTTGAAAAACCACTTTCGCACTTGTGTTAGTGTTGAAAAACCACTTTTCGCACTTGTGTTGGTGCAGGAAACCACTTTTGCACTTGTATAAGTGTGGAAAAACCACTTTTCGCACTTGTGTTAGTGTTGATAAACCACTTTTTGCACTCGTGTTAGTGTTGAACAACCACTTTTCGCACTTGTGTTAGTGTTGAAAAACCACTTTTCGCACTTGTGTTAGTGTGGAAAAAACACTTTTTGCACTTGTGATAGTGATGAAAAACCACTTTTCGCACTTGTGTTAGTGTTGAAAAACCACTTTTCGCACTTGTGTTGGTGCAGGAAACCACTTTTGCTCTTGTATTAGTGTGGAAAAACCACTTTTCGCACTTGTGTTAGTGTTGAAAAACCACTTTTCGCACTTGTGTTAGTGTTGAAAAACCACTTTTTTCACTTGTGTTGGTGCAGGAAACCACTTTTGCACTTGTATTAGTGTGGAAAAAACACTTTTTGCACTTGTGTTAGTGTTGAAAAACCACTTTTCGCACTTGTGTTAGTGTTGAAAAACCACTTTTCGCCCTTGTGTTGGTGCAGGAAACCACTTTTGCACTTGTATTAGTGTGGGAAAAACACTTTTTGCACTTGTGATAGTGTTGAAAAACCACTTTTCGCACTTGTGTTAGTGTTGAAAAACCACTTTTCGCACTTGTGTTGGTGCAGGAAACCACTTTTGCACTTGTATAAGTGTGGAAAAACCACTTTTCGCACTTGTGTTAGTGTTGAAAAACCACTTTTGCACTTGTATTAGTGTGGAAAAAACACTTTTTGCACTTGTGATAGTGATGAAAAACCACTTTTCGCACTTGTGTTAGTGTTGAAAAACCACTTTTCGCACTTGTGTTGGTGCAGGAAACCACTTTTGCACTTGTATTAGTGTGAAAAAAACACTTTTCGCACTTGTGTTAGTGTTGAAAAACCACTTTTCGCACTTGTGTTAGTGTTGAAAAACCACTTTTTTCACTTGTGTTGGTGCAGGAAACCACTTTTGCACTTGTATTAGTGTGTAAAAAAACACTTTTTGCACTTGTGATAGTGTTGAAAAACCACTTTTCGCACTTGTGTTAGTGTTGAAAAAACACTTTTTGCACTTGTGTTAGTGTTGAAAAACCACTTTTCGCACTTGTGTTGGTGCAGGAACCCACTTTTGCACTTCTATTAGTGTTGAAAAACCACTTTTTGCACTTGTGTTAGTGTTGAAAAACCACTTTTCGCACTTGTGTTAGTGTTGAAAAACCACTTTTTGCACTTGTGTTGGTGCAGGAAACCACTTTTGCACTTGTGTTAGTGTTGAAAAACCACTTTTTGCACTTGTGTTAGTGTTGAAAAACCACTTTTCGCACTTGTGTTAGTGTTGAAAAACCGCTTTTCGCACTTGTGTTCGTGCAGGAAACCACTTTTGCACTTGTATTAGTGTTGAAAAACCACTTTTTGCACTTGTGTTGGTGCAGGAAACCACTTTTGCACTTGTATTAGTGTGGAAAAAACACTTTTTGCACTTGTGATAGTGTGGAAAAACCACTTTTTGTACTTGTGATAGTTTTGAAAAACCCCTTTTCGCACTTGTGTTAGTGTTGAAAAACCACTTTTCGCACTTGTGTTAGTGTTGAAAAACCACTTTTCGCACTTGTGTTGGTGCAGGAAACCACTTCTGCACTTGTATTAGTGTGGAAAACCACTTTTCGCACTTGTGTTAGTGTTGAAAAACCACTTTTCGCACTTGTGTTAGTGTTGAAAAACCACTTTTCGCACTTGTGTTGGTGCAGGAAACCACTTTTGCACTTGTATTAGTGTGGAAAAAACACTTTTTGCACTTGTGATAGTGTAGAAAAACCACTTTTCGCACATGTGTTAGTGTTGGAAAACCACTTTTCGCACTTGCGTTAGTGTTGAAAAAACACTTTTCGCACTTGTGTTGGTGCAGGAAACCACTTTTGCACTTGTATTAGTGTGGAAAACCACTTTTCGCACTTGTGTTAGTGTTGAAAAACCACTTTTCGCACTTGTGTTAGTGTTGAAAAACCACTTTTAGCACTTGTGTTGGTGCAGGAAACCACTTTTGCACTTGTATTAGTGTGGAAAAAACACTTTTTGCACTTGTGATAGTGTTGAAAAACCACTTTTCGCACTTGTGTTAGTGTTGGAAAACCACTTTTTGCACTTGCGTTAGTGTTGAAAAACCACTTTTCGCACTTGTTTTGGTGCAGGAAACCACTTTTGCACTTGTATTAGTGTGGATAAACCACTTTTCACACTTGTGTTAGTGTTGAAAAACCACTTTTCGCACTTGTGTTGGTGTTGAAAAACCACTTTTCGCACTTGTGTTGGTGCAGGAAACCACTTTTGCACTTGTATTAGTGTGAAAAAAACACTTTTCGCACTTGTGTTAGTGTTGAAAAACCACTTTTCGCACTTGTGTTAGTGTTGAAAAACCACTTTTTTCACTTGTGTTGGTGCAGGAAACCACTTTTGCACTTGTATTAGTGTGTAAAAAAACACTTTTTGCACTTGTGATAGTGTTGAAAAACCACTTTTCGCACTTGTGTTAGTGTTGAAAAAACACTTTTTGCACTTGTGTTAGTGTTGAAAAACCACTTTTCGCACTTGTGTTGGTGCAGGAACCCACTTTTGCACTTCTATTAGTGTTGAAAAACCACTTTTTGCACTTGTGTTAGTGTTGAAAAACCACTTTTCGCACTTGTGTTAGTGTTGAAAAACCACTTTTTGCACTTGTGTTGGTGCAGGAAACCACTTTTGCACTTGTGTTAGTGTTGAAAAACCACTTTTTGCACTTGTGTTAGTGTTGAAAAACCACTTTTCGCACTTGTGTTAGTGTTGAAAAACCACTTTTCGCACTTGTGTTAGTGTTGAAAAACCACTTTTCGCACTTGTGTTAGTGTTGAAAAACCACTTTTCGCACTTGTGTTTGTGCAGGAAACCACTTTTTCACTTGTATTAGTGTGGGAAAAACACTTTTTGCACTTGCGTTAGTGTTGAAAAACCACTTTTTGCACTTGTGTTAGTGTTGAAAAACCACTTTTCGAACTTGTGTTGGTGCAGGAAACCACTTTTGCACTTGTATTAGTGTGGAAAAAACACTTTTTGCACTTGTGATAGTGATGAAAAACCACTTTTCGCACTTGTGTTAGTGTTGAAAAACCACTTTTCGCACTTGTGTTGGTGCAGGAAACCACTTTTGCTCTTGTATTAGTGTGGAAAAACCACTTTTCGCACTTGTGTTAGTGTTGAAAAACCACTTTTCGCACTTGTGTTAGTGTTGAAAAACCACTTTTTTCACTTGTGTTGGTGCAGGAAACCACTTTTGCACTTGTATTAGTGTGGAAAAAACACTTTTTGCACTTGTGATAGTGTTGAAAAACCACTTTTCGCACTTGTGTTAGTGTTGAAAAACCACTTTTCGCACTTGTGTTAGTGTTGAAAAACCACTTTTCGCACTTGTGTTGGTGCAGGAAACCACTTTTGCACTTCTATTAGTGTGGAAAAAACACTTTTTGCACTTGTGATAGTGTTGAAAAACCACTTTTCGCACTTGTGTTAGTGTTGGAAAACCACTTTTCGCACTTGTGTTGGTGCAGGAAAACCACTTTTGCACTTGTATTAGTGTTTAAAAACCACTTTTCGCACTTGTGTTAGTGTTGAAAAACCACTTTTCGCACTTGTGTTAGTGCAGGAAACCACTTTTGCACTTGTATTAGTGTGGAAAAAACACTTTTGCACTTGTGATAGTGTTGAAAAACCACTTTTCGCACTTGTGTTAGTGTTGAAAAACCACTTTTCGCACTTGTGTTGGTGCAGGAAACCACTTTTGCACTTGTATTAGTGTGGAAAAAACACTTTTTGCACTTGTGTTAGTGTTGAAAAACCACTTTTCGCACTTGTGTTAGTGTTGAAAAACCGCTTTTCGCACTTGTGTTGGTGCAGGAAACCACTTTTGCACTTGTATTAGTGTTGGAAAACCACTTTTTGCACTTGTATTGGTGCAGGAAACCACTTTTGCACTTGTATTAGTGTGGAAAAAACACTTTTTGCACTTGTGATAGTTTTGAAAAACCCCTTTTCGCACTTGTGTTAGTGTTGAAAAACCACTTTTCGCACTTGTGTTAGTGTTGAAAAACCACTTTTCGCACTTGTGTTGGTGCAGGAAACCACTTCTGCACTTGTATTAGTGTGGAAAACCACTTTTCGCACTTGTGTTAGTGTTGAAAAACCACTTTTCGCACTTGTGTTAGTGTTGAAAAACCACTTTTCGCACTTGTGTTGGTGCAGGAAACCACTTTTGCACTTGTATTAGTGTGGAAAAAACACTTTTTGCACTTGTGATAGTGTAGAAAAACCACTTTTCGCACATGTGTTAGTGTTGGAAAACCACTTTTCGCACTTGCGTTAGTGTTGAAAAAACACTTTTCGCACTTGTGTTGGTGCAGGAAACCACTTTTGCACTTGTATTAGTGTGGAAAACCACTTTTCGCACTTGTGTTAGTGTTGAAAAACCACTTTTCGCACTTGTGTTAGTGTTGAAAAACCACTTTTCGCACTTGTGTTGGTGCAGGAAACCACTTTTGCACTTGTATAAGTGTGGAAAAACCACTTTTCGCACTTGTGTTAGTGTTGAAAAACCACTTTTGCACTTGTATTAGTGTGCAAAAAACACTTTTCGCACTTGTGTTATTGTTGAAAAACCACTTTTCGCACTTGTGTTAGTGTTGAAAAACCACTTTTCGCACTTGTGTTGGTGCAGGAAACCACTTTTGCACTTGTATTAGTGTTGAAATACCACTTTTCGCACTTGTGTTGGTGCAGGAAACCACTTTTGCACTTGTATTAGTGTGAAAAAAACACTTTTCGCACTTGTGTTAGTGTTGAAAAACCACTTTTCGCACTTGTGCTAGTGTTGAAAAACCAATTTTCGCACTTGTGTTAGTGTTGAAAAACCACTTTTCGCACTTGTGTTAGTGCAGGAAACCACTTTTGCACTTGTATTAGTGTGGAAAAAACACTTTTGCACTTGTGATAGTGTTGAAAAACCACTTTTCGCACTTGTGTTAGTGTTGAAAAACCACTTTTCGCACTTGTGTTGGTGCAGGAAACCACTTTTGCACTTGTATTAGTGTTGAAATACCACTTTTCGCACTTGTGTTGGTGCAGGAAACCACTTTTGCACTTGTATTAGTGTGGAAAAAACACTTTTCGCACTTGTGTTAGTGTTGAAAAACCACTTTTCACACTTGTGTTAGTGTTGAAAAACCACTTTTTGCACTTTTGTTGGTGCAGGAAACCACTTTTGCACTTGTATTAGTGTGGAAAAAACACTTTTTGCACTTGTGATAGTGTTGAAAAACCACTTTTCGCACTTGTGTTAGTGTTGAAAAACCACTTTTCGCACTTGTGTTGGTGCAGGAAACCACTTTTGCACTTGTATTAGTGTGGAAAAACCACTTTTTGCACTTGTGTTAGTGTTGAAAAACCACTTTTAACACTTGTGTTAGTGTTGAAAAACCACTTTTCGCACTTGTGTTGGTGCAGGAAACCACTTTTGCACTTGTATTAGTGTGGAAAAAACACTTTTTGCACTTGTGATAGTATTGAAAAACCACTTTTCGCACTTGTGTTAGTGTTGAAAAACCACTTTTCGCACTTGTGTTGTTGCAGGTAACCACTTTTGCACTTGTATTAGTGTTGAAAAACCACTTTTCGCACTTGTGTTAGTGTTGAAAAAACACTTTTCGCACTTGTGTTGGTGCAGGAAACCACTTTTGCACTTGTATTAGTGTGGAAAAAACACTTTTTGCACTTGTGATAGTGTTGAAAAACCACTTTTCGCACTTGTGTTAGTGTTGAAAAACCACTTTTCGCACTTGCGTTAGTGTTGAAAAACCACTTTTCGCACTTGTGTTGGTGCAGGAAACCACTTTTGCACTTGCATTAGTGTGGAAAAACCACTTTTCACACTTGTGTAAGTGTTGAAAAACCACTTTTCGCACTTGTGTTAGTGTTGAAAAACCACTTTTCGCACTTGTGTTGGTGCAGGAAACCACTTTTGCACTTCTATAGTGTGGAAAAAACACTTTTTGCACTTGTGATAGTGTTGAAAAACCACTTTGGCACTTGTGTTAGTGTTGAAATACCACTTTTCGCACTTGTGTTGGTGCAGGAAACCACTTTTGCACTTGTATTAGTGTGCAAAAAACACTTTTCGCACTTGTGTTATTGTTGAAAAACCACTTTTCGCACTTGTGTTAGTGTTAAAAAACCACTTTTCGCACTTGTGTTGGTGCAGGAAACCACTTTTGCACTTGTATTAGTGTTGAAAAACCACTTTTCGCACTTGTGTTAGTGTTGTAAAACCACTTTTCGCACTTGTGTTGGTGCAGGAAACCACTTTTGCACTTGTGTCAGTGTGGAAAAAACACTTTTCGCACTTGTGATAGTGTTGAAAAACCACTTTTCGCACTTGTGTTAGTGTTGAAAAACCACTTTTTGCACTTGTGTTGGTGCAGGAAACCACTTTTGCACTTGTATTAGTGTGGAAAAAACACTTTTCGCACTTGTGTTAGTGTTGAAAAACCACTTTTCGCACTTGTGTTATTGTTGAAAAACCACTTTTCGCACTTGTGTTGGTGCAGGAAACCACTTTTGCATTTGTATTAGTGTGGAAAAACCACTTTTCGCACTTGTGTTGGTGTTGAAAAACCACTTTTCGCACTTGTGTTAGTGTTGAAAAACCACTTTTCGCACTTGTGTTAGTGTTGAAAAACCACTTTTCGCACTTGTGTTGGTGCAGGAAACCACTTTTGCACTTGTATTAGTGTGGGAAAAACACTTTTCGCCCTTGTGTTAGTGTTGAAAAACCACTTTTCGCACTTGTGTTAGTGTTGAAAAACCACTTTTCGAACTTGTGTTGGTGCAGAAAACCACTTTTGCACTTGTATTAGTGTGGAAAAAACACTTTTTGCACTTGTGATAGTGTTGAAAAACCACTTTTCGCACTTGTGTTAGTGTTGAAAAGCCACTTTTCGCACTTGTGTTGGTGCAGGAAACCACTTTTGCACTTGTATTAGTGTGGAAAAAACACTTTTTGCACTTGTGTTAGTGTTGAAAAACCACTTTTCGCACTTGTGTTAGTGTTGAAAAACCACTTTTCGCACTTGTGTTGGTGCAGGAAACCACTTTTGCACTTGTATTAGTGTGGAAAAAACACTTTTTGCACTTGTGATATTTTTCAAAAACCACTTTTCGCACTTGTGTTAGTGTTGAAAAACCACTTTTCGCACTTGTGTTGGTGCAGAAAACCACTTTTGCACTTGTATTAGTGTGGAAAAACCACTTTTCACACTTGTGTTAGTGTTGAAAAACCACTTTTCGCACTTGTGTTGGTGCAGGAAACCACTTTTGCACTTGTATTAGTGTGGAAAAAACACTTTTAGCACTTGTGTTAGTGTTGAAAAACCACTTTTCGCACTTGTGTTAGTGTTGAAAAACCACTTTTTGCACTTGTGTTGGTGCAGGAAACCACTTTTGCACTTGTATTAGTGTGGAAAAAACACTTTTTGCACTTGTGATAGTGTGGAAAAACCACTTTTTGCACTTGTGATAGTGTTGAAAAACCACTTTTCGCACTTGTGTTAGTGTTGAAAAACCACTTTTCGCACTTGTGTTAGTGTTGAAAAACCACTTTTCGCACTTGTGTTGGTGCAGGAAACCACTTTTGCACTTGTATTAGTGTGGAAAAAACACTTTTTGCACTTGTGATAGTGTTGAGAAACCACTTTTCGCACTTGTGTTAGTGTTGAAAAACCACTTTTCGCACTTGTGTTGGTGCAGAAAACCACTTTTGCACTTGTATTAGTGTGGAAAACCACTTTTCGCACTTGTGTTAGTGTTGAAAAACCACTTTTCGCACTTGTGTTAGTGTTGAAAAACCACTTTTCGCACTTGTGTTGGTGCAGGAAACCACTTTTGCACTTGTATTAGTGTGGAAAAAACACTTTTTGCACTTGTGATAGTGTTGAAAAACCACTTTTCGCACTTGCGTTAGTGTTGAAAAACCACTTTTCGCACTTGTGTTGGTGCAGGAAACCACTTTTGCACTTGTATTAGTGTGGAAAAAACCACTTTTCACACTTGTGTTAGTGTTGAAAAACCACTTTTCGCACTTGTGTTAGTGTTGAAAAACCACTTTTCGCACTTGTGTTGGTGCAGGAAACCACTTTTGCACTTGCATAGTGTGGAAAACCCCCTTTTTGCACTTGTGATAGTGTTGAAAAACCACTTTTCGCACTTCTGTTAGTGTTGAAATACCACTTTTCGCACTTGTGTTGGTGCAGGAAACCACTTTTGCACTTGTATTAGTGTGGAAAAAACACTTTTCGCACTTGTGTTAGTGTTGAAAAACCACTTTTCGCACTTGTGTTAGTGTTGAAAAACCACTTTTCGCACTTGTGTTGGTGCAGGAAACCACTTTTGCACTTGTATTAGTGTGGAAAAAACACTTTTCGCACTTGTGTTAGTGTTGAAAAACCACTTTTCGCACTTGTGCTAGTGTTGAAAAACCACTTTTCGCACTTGTGTTGGTGCAGGAAACCACTTTTGCACTTGTATTAGTGTGGAAAAAACACTTTTTGCACTTGTGATAGTGTTGAAAAACCACTTTTCGCACTTGTGTTAGTGTTGAAAAACCACTTTTCGCACTTGTGTTGGTGCAGGAAACCACTTTTGCACTTGTATTAGTGTGGAAAAACCACTTTTCGCACTTGTGTTAGTGTTGAAAAACCACTTTTCGCACTTGTGTTAGTGTTGAAAAACCACTTTTCGCACTTGTGTTAGTGTTGAAAAACCACTTTTCGCACTTGTGTTAGTGTTGAAAAACCACTTTTCGCACTTGTGTTGGTGCAGGAAACCACTGTTGCACTTGTATTAGTGTGGGAAAAACACTTTTCGCACTTGTGTTAGTGTTGAAAAACGACTTTTCGCACTTGTGTTAGTGTTGAAAAACCACTTTTCGAACTTGTGTTGGTGCAGGAAACCACTTTTGCACTTGTATTAGTGTGGAAAAAACACTTTTTGCACTTGTGATAGTGTTGAAAAACCACTTTTCGCACTTGTGTTAGTGTTGAAAAACCACTTTTCGCACTTGTGTTGGTGCAGGAAACCACTTTTGCACTTGTATGGTGCAGGATACCACTTTTGCACTTGTATTAGTGTGGAAAAAACACTTTTTGCACTTGTGATAGTGTTGAAAAACCACTTTTCGCACTTGTGTTAGTGTTGAAAAACCACTTTTCGCACTTGCGTTAGTGTTGAAAAACCACTTTTTGCACTTGTGTTGGTGCAGGAAACCACTGTTGCACTTGTATTGGTGTGGAAGAACCACTTTTCACACTTGTTTTAGTGTTGAAAAACCACTTTTCGCACTTGCGTTAGTGTTGAAAAACCGCTTTTCGCACTTGTGTTGGTGCAGGAAACCACTTTTGCACTTGTATTAGTGTTGGAAAACCACTTTTTGCACTTGTATTGGTGCAGGAAACCACTTTTGCACTTGTATTAGTGTGGAAAAAACACTTTTTGCACTTGTGATAGTGTGGAAAAACCACTTTTTGTACTTGTGATAGTTTTGAAAAACCCCTTTTCGCACTTGTGTTAGTGTTGAAAAACCACTTTTCGCACTTGTGTTAGTGTTGAAAAACCACTTTTCGCACTTGTGTTGGTGCAGGAAACCACTTCTGCACTTGTATTAGTGTGGAAAACCACTTTTCGCACTTGTGTTAGTGTTGAAAAACCACTTTTCGCACTTGTGTTAGTGTTGAAAAACCACTTTTCGCACTTGTGTTGGTGCAGGAAACCACTTTTGCACTTGTATTAGTGTGGAAAAAACACTTTTTGCACTTGTGATAGTGTAGAAAAACCACTTTTCGCACATGTGTTAGTGTTGGAAAACCACTTTTCGCACTTGCGTTAGTGTTGAAAAAACACTTTTCGCACTTGTGTTGGTGCAGGAAACCACTTTTGCACTTGTATTAGTGTGGAAAACCACTTTTCGCACTTGTGTTAGTGTTGAAAAACCACTTTTCGCACTTGTGTTAGTGTTGAAAAACCACTTTTCGCACTTGTGTTGGTGCAGGAAACCACTTTTGCACTTGTATAAGTGTGGAAAAACCACTTTTCGCACTTGTGTTAGTGTTGAAAAACCACTTTTGCACTTGTATTAGTGTGCAAAAAACACTTTTCGCACTTGTGTTATTGTTGAAAAACCACTTTTCGCACTTGTGTTAGTGTTGAAAAACCACTTTTCGCACTTGTGTTGGTGCAGGAAACCACTTTTGCACTTGTATTAGTGTTGAAATACCACTTTTCGCACTTGTGTTGGTGCAGGAAACCACTTTTGCACTTGTATTAGTGTGAAAAAAACACTTTTCGCACTTGTGTTAGTGTTGAAAAACCACTTTTCGCACTTGTGCTAGTGTTGAAAAACCAATTTTCGCACTTGTGTTAGTGTTGAAAAACCACTTTTCGCACTTGTGTTAGTGCAGGAAACCACTTTTGCACTTGTATTAGTGTGGAAAAAACACTTTTGCACTTGTGATAGTGTTGAAAAACCACTTTTCGCACTTGTGTTAGTGTTGAAAAACCACTTTTCGCACTTGTGTTGGTGCAGGAAACCACTTTTGCACTTGTATTAGTGTTGAAATACCACTTTTCGCACTTGTGTTGGTGCAGGAAACCACTTTTGCACTTGTATTAGTGTGGAAAAAACACTTTTCGCACTTGTGTTAGTGTTGAAAAACCACTTTTCACACTTGTGTTAGTGTTGAAAAACCACTTTTTGCACTTTTGTTGGTGCAGGAAACCACTTTTGCACTTGTATTAGTGTGGAAAAAACACTTTTTGCACTTGTGATAGTGTTGAAAAACCACTTTTCGCACTTGTGTTAGTGTTGAAAAACCACTTTTCGCACTTGTGTTGGTGCAGGAAACCACTTTTGCACTTGTATTAGTGTGGAAAAACCACTTTTTGCACTTGTGTTAGTGTTGAAAAACCACTTTTAACACTTGTGTTAGTGTTGAAAAACCACTTTTCGCACTTGTGTTGGTGCAGGAAACCACTTTTGCACTTGTATTAGTGTGGAAAAAACACTTTTTGCACTTGTGATAGTATTGAAAAACCACTTTTCGCACTTGTGTTAGTGTTGAAAAACCACTTTTCGCACTTGTGTTGTTGCAGGTAACCACTTTTGCACTTGTATTAGTGTTGAAAAACCACTTTTCGCACTTGTGTTAGTGTTGAAAAAACACTTTTCGCACTTGTGTTGGTGCAGGAAACCACTTTTGCACTTGTATTAGTGTGGAAAAAACACTTTTTGCACTTGTGATAGTGTTGAAAAACCACTTTTCGCACTTGTGTTAGTGTTGAAAAACCACTTTTCGCACTTGCGTTAGTGTTGAAAAACCACTTTTCGCACTTGTGTTGGTGCAGGAAACCACTTTTGCACTTGCATTAGTGTGGAAAAACCACTTTTCACACTTGTGTAAGTGTTGAAAAACCACTTTTCGCACTTGTGTTAGTGTTGAAAAACCACTTTTCGCACTTGTGTTGGTGCAGGAAACCACTTTTGCACTTCTATAGTGTGGAAAAAACACTTTTTGCACTTGTGATAGTGTTGAAAAACCACTTTGGCACTTGTGTTAGTGTTGAAATACCACTTTTCGCACTTGTGTTGGTGCAGGAAACCACTTTTGCACTTGTATTAGTGTGCAAAAAACACTTTTCGCACTTGTGTTATTGTTGAAAAACCACTTTTCGCACTTGTGTTAGTGTTAAAAAACCACTTTTCGCACTTGTGTTGGTGCAGGAAACCACTTTTGCACTTGTATTAGTGTTGAAAAACCACTTTTCGCACTTGTGTTAGTGTTGTAAAACCACTTTTCGCACTTGTGTTGGTGCAGGAAACCACTTTTGCACTTGTGTCAGTGTGGAAAAAACACTTTTCGCACTTGTGATAGTGTTGAAAAACCACTTTTCGCACTTGTGTTAGTGTTGAAAAACCACTTTTTGCACTTGTGTTGGTGCAGGAAACCACTTTTGCACTTGTATTAGTGTGGAAAAAACACTTTTCGCACTTGTGTTAGTGTTGAAAAACCACTTTTCGCACTTGTGTTATTGTTGAAAAACCACTTTTCGCACTTGTGTTGGTGCAGGAAACCACTTTTGCATTTGTATTAGTGTGGAAAAACCACTTTTCGCACTTGTGTTGGTGTTGAAAAACCACTTTTCGCACTTGTGTTAGTGTTGAAAAACCACTTTTCGCACTTGTGTTAGTGTTGAAAAACCACTTTTCGCACTTGTGTTGGTGCAGGAAACCACTTTTGCACTTGTATTAGTGTGGGAAAAACACTTTTCGCCCTTGTGTTAGTGTTGAAAAACCACTTTTCGCACTTGTGTTAGTGTTGAAAAACCACTTTTCGAACTTGTGTTGGTGCAGAAAACCACTTTTGCACTTGTATTAGTGTGGAAAAAACACTTTTTGCACTTGTGATAGTGTTGAAAAACCACTTTTCGCACTTGTGTTAGTGTTGAAAAGCCACTTTTCGCACTTGTGTTGGTGCAGGAAACCACTTTTGCACTTGTATTAGTGTGGAAAAAACACTTTTTGCACTTGTGTTAGTGTTGAAAAACCACTTTTCGCACTTGTGTTAGTGTTGAAAAACCACTTTTCGCACTTGTGTTGGTGCAGGAAACCACTTTTGCACTTGTATTAGTGTGGAAAAAACACTTTTTGCACTTGTGATATTTTTCAAAAACCACTTTTCGCACTTGTGTTAGTGTTGAAAAACCACTTTTCGCACTTGTGTTGGTGCAGAAAACCACTTTTGCACTTGTATTAGTGTGGAAAAACCACTTTTCACACTTGTGTTAGTGTTGAAAAACCACTTTTCGCACTTGTGTTGGTGCAGGAAACCACTTTTGCACTTGTATTAGTGTGGAAAAAACACTTTTAGCACTTGTGTTAGTGTTGAAAAACCACTTTTCGCACTTGTGTTAGTGTTGAAAAACCACTTTTTGCACTTGTGTTGGTGCAGGAAACCACTTTTGCACTTGTATTAGTGTGGAAAAAACACTTTTTGCACTTGTGATAGTGTGGAAAAACCACTTTTTGCACTTGTGATAGTGTTGAAAAACCACTTTTCGCACTTGTGTTAGTGTTGAAAAACCACTTTTCGCACTTGTGTTAGTGTTGAAAAACCACTTTTCGCACTTGTGTTGGTGCAGGAAACCACTTTTGCACTTGTATTAGTGTGGAAAAAACACTTTTTGCACTTGTGATAGTGTTGAGAAACCACTTTTCGCACTTGTGTTAGTGTTGAAAAACCACTTTTCGCACTTGTGTTGGTGCAGAAAACCACTTTTGCACTTGTATTAGTGTGGAAAACCACTTTTCGCACTTGTGTTAGTGTTGAAAAACCACTTTTCGCACTTGTGTTAGTGTTGAAAAACCACTTTTCGCACTTGTGTTGGTGCAGGAAACCACTTTTGCACTTGTATTAGTGTGGAAAAAACACTTTTTGCACTTGTGATAGTGTTGAAAAACCACTTTTCGCACTTGCGTTAGTGTTGAAAAACCACTTTTCGCACTTGTGTTGGTGCAGGAAACCACTTTTGCACTTGTATTAGTGTGGAAAAACCACTTTTCACACTTGTGTTAGTGTTGAAAAACCACTTTTCGCACTTGTGTTAGTGTTGAAAAACCACTTTTCGCACTTGTGTTGGTGCAGGAAACCACTTTTGCACTTGCATAGTGTGGAAAACCCCCTTTTTGCACTTGTGATAGTGTTGAAAAACCACTTTTCGCACTTCTGTTAGTGTTGAAATACCACTTTTCGCACTTGTGTTGGTGCAGGAAACCACTTTTGCACTTGTATTAGTGTGGAAAAAACACTTTTCGCACTTGTGTTAGTGTTGAAAAACCACTTTTCGCACTTGTGTTAGTGTTGAAAAACCACTTTTCGCACTTGTGTTGGTGCAGGAAACCACTTTTGCACTTGTATTAGTGTGGAAAAAACACTTTTCGCACTTGTGTTAGTGTTGAAAAACCACTTTTCGCACTTGTGCTAGTGTTGAAAAACCACTTTTCGCACTTGTGTTGGTGCAGGAAACCACTTTTGCACTTGTATTAGTGTGGAAAAAACACTTTTTGCACTTGTGATAGTGTTGAAAAACCACTTTTCGCACTTGTGTTAGTGTTGAAAAACCACTTTTCGCACTTGTGTTGGTGCAGGAAACCACTTTTGCACTTGTATTAGTGTGGAAAAACCACTTTTCGCACTTGTGTTAGTGTTGAAAAACCACTTTTCGCACTTGTGTTAGTGTTGAAAAACCACTTTTCGCACTTGTGTTAGTGTTGAAAAACCACTTTTCGCACTTGTGTTAGTGTTGAAAAACCACTTTTCGCACTTGTGTTGGTGCAGGAAACCACTGTTGCACTTGTATTAGTGTGGGAAAAACACTTTTCGCACTTGTGTTAGTGTTGAAAAACGACTTTTCGCACTTGTGTTAGTGTTGAAAAACCACTTTTCGAACTTGTGTTGGTGCAGGAAACCACTTTTGCACTTGTATTAGTGTGGAAAAAACACTTTTTGCACTTGTGATAGTGTTGAAAAACCACTTTTCGCACTTGTGTTAGTGTTGAAAAACCACTTTTCGCACTTGTGTTGGTGCAGGAAACCACTTTTGCACTTGTATGGTGCAGGATACCACTTTTGCACTTGTATTAGTGTGGAAAAAACACTTTTTGCACTTGTGATAGTGTTGAAAAACCACTTTTCGCACTTGTGTTAGTGTTGAAAAACCACTTTTCGCACTTGCGTTAGTGTTGAAAAACCACTTTTTGCACTTGTGTTGGTGCAGGAAACCACTGTTGCACTTGTATTAGTGTGGAAGAACCACTTTTCACACTTGTTTTAGTGTTGAAAAACCACTTTTCGCACTTGCGTTAGTGTTGAAAAACCACTTTTCGCACTTGTGTTGGTGCATGAAACCACTTTTGCACTTGTATAGTGTGGAATAAACACTTTTTGCACTTGTGATAGTGTTGAAAAACCACTTTTGGCACTTGTGTTAGTGTTGAAATACCATTTTTCGCACTTGTGTTGGTGCAGGAAACCACTTTTGCACTTGTATTAGTGTTGAAATACCACTTTTCGCACTTGTGTTGGTGCAGGAAACCACTTTTGCACTTGTATTAGTGTGGAAAAAACACTTTTCGCACTTGTGTTAGTGTTGAAAAACCACTTTTCACACTTGTGTTAGTGTTGAAAAACCACTTTTTGCACTTTTGTTGGTGCAGGAAACCACTTTTGCACTTGTATTAGTGTGGAAAAAACACTTTTTGCACTTGTGATAGTGTTGAAAAACCACTTTTCGCACTTGTGTTAGTGTTGAAAAACCACTTTTCGCACTTGTGTTGGTGCAGGAAACCACTTTTGCACTTGTATTAGTGTGGAAAAACCACTTTTTGCACTTGTGTTAGTGTTGAAAAACCACTTTTAACACTTGTGTTAGTGTTGAAAAACCACTTTTCGCACTTGTGTTGGTGCAGGAAACCACTTTTGCACTTGTATTAGTGTGGAAAAAACACTTTTTGCACTTGTGATAGTATTGAAAAACCACTTTTCGCACTTGTGTTAGTGTTGAAAAACCACTTTTCGCACTTGTGTTGTTGCAGGTAACCACTTTTGCACTTGTATTAGTGTTGAAAAACCACTTTTCGCACTTGTGTTAGTGTTGAAAAAACACTTTTCGCACTTGTGTTGGTGCAGGAAACCACTTTTGCACTTGTATTAGTGTGGAAAAAACACTTTTTGCACTTGTGATAGTGTTGAAAAACCACTTTTCGCACTTGTGTTAGTGTTGAAAAACCACTTTTCGCACTTGCGTTAGTGTTGAAAAACCACTTTTCGCACTTGTGTTGGTGCAGGAAACCACTTTTGCACTTGCATTAGTGTGGAAAAACCACTTTTCACACTTGTGTAAGTGTTGAAAAACCACTTTTCGCACTTGTGTTAGTGTTGAAAAACCACTTTTCGCACTTGTGTTGGTGCAGGAAACCACTTTTGCACTTCTATAGTGTGGAAAAAACACTTTTTGCACTTGTGATAGTGTTGAAAAACCACTTTGGCACTTGTGTTAGTGTTGAAATACCACTTTTCGCACTTGTGTTGGTGCAGGAAACCACTTTTGCACTTGTATTAGTGTGCAAAAAACACTTTTCGCACTTGTGTTATTGTTGAAAAACCACTTTTCGCACTTGTGTTAGTGTTAAAAAACCACTTTTCGCACTTGTGTTGGTGCAGGAAACCACTTTTGCACTTGTATTAGTGTTGAAAAACCACTTTTCGCACTTGTGTTAGTGTTGTAAAACCACTTTTCGCACTTGTGTTGGTGCAGGAAACCACTTTTGCACTTGTGTCAGTGTGGAAAAAACACTTTTCGCACTTGTGATAGTGTTGAAAAACCACTTTTCGCACTTGTGTTAGTGTTGAAAAACCACTTTTTGCACTTGTGTTGGTGCAGGAAACCACTTTTGCACTTGTATTAGTGTGGAAAAAACACTTTTCGCACTTGTGTTAGTGTTGAAAAACCACTTTTCGCACTTGTGTTATTGTTGAAAAACCACTTTTCGCACTTGTGTTGGTGCAGGAAACCACTTTTGCATTTGTATTAGTGTGGAAAAACCACTTTTCGCACTTGTGTTGGTGTTGAAAAACCACTTTTCGCACTTGTGTTAGTGTTGAAAAACCACTTTTCGCACTTGTGTTAGTGTTGAAAAACCACTTTTCGCACTTGTGTTGGTGCAGGAAACCACTTTTGCACTTGTATTAGTGTGGGAAAAACACTTTTCGCCCTTGTGTTAGTGTTGAAAAACCACTTTTCGCACTTGTGTTAGTGTTGAAAAACCACTTTTCGAACTTGTGTTGGTGCAGAAAACCACTTTTGCACTTGTATTAGTGTGGAAAAAACACTTTTTGCACTTGTGATAGTGTTGAAAAACCACTTTTCGCACTTGTGTTAGTGTTGAAAAGCCACTTTTCGCACTTGTGTTGGTGCAGGAAACCACTTTTGCACTTGTATTAGTGTGGAAAAAACACTTTTTGCACTTGTGTTAGTGTTGAAAAACCACTTTTCGCACTTGTGTTAGTGTTGAAAAACCACTTTTCGCACTTGTGTTGGTGCAGGAAACCACTTTTGCACTTGTATTAGTGTGGAAAAAACACTTTTTGCACTTGTGATATTTTTCAAAAACCACTTTTCGCACTTGTGTTAGTGTTGAAAAACCACTTTTCGCACTTGTGTTGGTGCAGAAAACCACTTTTGCACTTGTATTAGTGTGGAAAAACCACTTTTCACACTTGTGTTAGTGTTGAAAAACCACTTTTCGCACTTGTGTTGGTGCAGGAAACCACTTTTGCACTTGTATTAGTGTGGAAAAAACACTTTTAGCACTTGTGTTAGTGTTGAAAAACCACTTTTCGCACTTGTGTTAGTGTTGAAAAACCACTTTTTGCACTTGTGTTGGTGCAGGAAACCACTTTTGCACTTGTATTAGTGTGGAAAAAACACTTTTTGCACTTGTGATAGTGTGGAAAAACCACTTTTTGCACTTGTGATAGTGTTGAAAAACCACTTTTCGCACTTGTGTTAGTGTTGAAAAACCACTTTTCGCACTTGTGTTAGTGTTGAAAAACCACTTTTCGCACTTGTGTTGGTGCAGGAAACCACTTTTGCACTTGTATTAGTGTGGAAAAAACACTTTTTGCACTTGTGATAGTGTTGAGAAACCACTTTTCGCACTTGTGTTAGTGTTGAAAAACCACTTTTCGCACTTGTGTTGGTGCAGAAAACCACTTTTGCACTTGTATTAGTGTGGAAAACCACTTTTCGCACTTGTGTTAGTGTTGAAAAACCACTTTTCGCACTTGTGTTAGTGTTGAAAAACCACTTTTCGCACTTGTGTTGGTGCAGGAAACCACTTTTGCACTTGTATTAGTGTGGAAAAAACACTTTTTGCACTTGTGATAGTGTTGAAAAACCACTTTTCGCACTTGCGTTAGTGTTGAAAAACCACTTTTCGCACTTGTGTTGGTGCAGGAAACCACTTTTGCACTTGTATTAGTGTGGAAAAACCACTTTTCACACTTGTGTTAGTGTTGAAAAACCACTTTTCGCACTTGTGTTAGTGTTGAAAAACCACTTTTCGCACTTGTGTTGGTGCAGGAAACCACTTTTGCACTTGCATAGTGTGGAAAACCCCCTTTTTGCACTTGTGATAGTGTTGAAAAACCACTTTTCGCACTTCTGTTAGTGTTGAAATACCACTTTTCGCACTTGTGTTGGTGCAGGAAACCACTTTTGCACTTGTATTAGTGTGGAAAAAACACTTTTCGCACTTGTGTTAGTGTTGAAAAACCACTTTTCGCACTTGTGTTAGTGTTGAAAAACCACTTTTCGCACTTGTGTTGGTGCAGGAAACCACTTTTGCACTTGTATTAGTGTGGAAAAAACACTTTTCGCACTTGTGTTAGTGTTGAAAAACCACTTTTCGCACTTGTGCTAGTGTTGAAAAACCACTTTTCGCACTTGTGTTGGTGCAGGAAACCACTTTTGCACTTGTATTAGTGTGGAAAAAACACTTTTTGCACTTGTGATAGTGTTGAAAAACCACTTTTCGCACTTGTGTTAGTGTTGAAAAACCACTTTTCGCACTTGTGTTGGTGCAGGAAACCACTTTTGCACTTGTATTAGTGTGGAAAAACCACTTTTCGCACTTGTGTTAGTGTTGAAAAACCACTTTTCGCACTTGTGTTAGTGTTGAAAAACCACTTTTCGCACTTGTGTTAGTGTTGAAAAACCACTTTTCGCACTTGTGTTAGTGTTGAAAAACCACTTTTCGCACTTGTGTTGGTGCAGGAAACCACTGTTGCACTTGTATTAGTGTGGGAAAAACACTTTTCGCACTTGTGTTAGTGTTGAAAAACGACTTTTCGCACTTGTGTTAGTGTTGAAAAACCACTTTTCGAACTTGTGTTGGTGCAGGAAACCACTTTTGCACTTGTATTAGTGTGGAAAAAACACTTTTTGCACTTGTGATAGTGTTGAAAAACCACTTTTCGCACTTGTGTTAGTGTTGAAAAACCACTTTTCGCACTTGTGTTGGTGCAGGAAACCACTTTTGCACTTGTATGGTGCAGGATACCACTTTTGCACTTGTATTAGTGTGGAAAAAACACTTTTTGCACTTGTGATAGTGTTGAAAAACCACTTTTCGCACTTGTGTTAGTGTTGAAAAACCACTTTTCGCACTTGCGTTAGTGTTGAAAAACCACTTTTTGCACTTGTGTTGGTGCAGGAAACCACTGTTGCACTTGTATTAGTGTGGAAGAACCACTTTTCACACTTGTTTTAGTGTTGAAAAACCACTTTTCGCACTTGCGTTAGTGTTGAAAAACCACTTTTCGCACTTGTGTTGGTGCATGAAACCACTTTTGCACTTGTATAGTGTGGAATAAACACTTTTTGCACTTGTGATAGTGTTGAAAAACCACTTTTGGCACTTGTGTTAGTGTTGAAATACCATTTTTCGCACTTGTGTTGGTGCAGGAAACCACTTTTGCACTTGTATTAGTGTGGAAAAAACACTTTTCGCACTTGTGTTAGTGTTGAAAAACCACTTTTCGCACTTGTGTTAGTGTTGAAATACCACTTTTCGCACTTGTGTTGGTGCAGGAAACCACTTTTGCACTTGTATTAGTGTGCAAAAAACACTTTTCGCACTTGTGTTATTGTTGAAAAACCACTTTTCGCACTTGTGTTAGTGTTGAAAAACCACTTTTCGCACTTGTGTTGGTGTTGAAATACCACTTTTCGCACTTGTGTTGGTGCAGGAAACCACTTTTGCACTTGTATTAGTGTGGAAAAAACACTTTTTGCACTTGTGATAGTGTTGAAAAACCACTTTTCGCACTTGTATTAGTGTGGAAAAAACACTTTTCGCACTTGTGTTACTGTTGAAAAACCACTTTTCGCACTTGTGTTAGTGTTGAAAAACCACTTTTTGCACTTGTGTTGGTGCAGGAAACCACTTTTGCACTTGTATTAGTGTGGAAAAAACACTTTTCGCACTTGTGTTAGTGTTGAAAAACCACTTTTCGCACTTGTGTTAGTGTTGAAAAACCACTTTTCGCACTTGTGTTGGTGCAGGAAACCACTTTTGCACTTGTATTAGTGTGGAAAAACCACTTTTCGCACTTGTGTTGGTGTTGAAAAACCACTTTTCGCACTTGTGTTAGTGTTGAAAAACCACTTTTTGCACTTGTGTTAGTGTTGAAAAACCACTTTTCGCACTTGTGTTGGTGCAGGAAACCACTTTTGCACTTGTATTAGTGTGGAAAAAACACTTTTTGCACTTGTGATAGTGTTGAAAAACCACTTTTCGCACTTGTGTTAGTGTTGAAAAACCACTTTTCGCACTTGTGTTGGTGCAGGAAACCACTTTTGCACTTGTATGGTGCAGGATACCACTTTTGCACTTGTATTAGTGTGGAAAAAACACTTATTGCACTTGTGATAGTGTTGAAAAACCACTTTTCGCACTTGTGTTAGTGTTGAAAAACCACTTTTCGCACTTGCGTTAGTGTTGAAAAACCACTTTTCGCTCTTGTGTTGGTGCAGGAAACCACTTTTGCACTTGTATTAGTGTGGAAGAACCACTTTTCACACTTGTTTTAGTGTTGAAAAACCACTTTTCGCACTTGTGATAGTGTTGAAAAACCACTTTTGGCACTTGTGTTAGTGTTGAAATACCACTTTTCCCACTTGTGTTGGTGCAGGAAACCACTTTTGCACTTGTATTAGTGTGGAAAAAACACTTTTCGCACTTGTGTTAGTGTTGAAAAACCACTTTTCGCACTTGTGTTAGTGTTGAAATACCACTTTTCGCACTTGTGTTGGTGCAGGAAACCACTTTTGCACTTGTATTAGTGTGCAAAAAACAGTTTTCGCACTTGTGTTATTGTTGAAAAACCACTTTTCGCACTTGTGTTAGTGTTGAAAAACCACTTTTCGCACTTGTGTTGGTGTTGAAATACCACTTTTCGCACTTGTGTTGGTGCAGGAAACCACTTTTGCACTTGTATTAGTGTGGAAAAAACACTTTTTGCACTTGTGATAGTGTTGAAAAACCACTTTTCGCACTTGTATTAGTGTGGAAAAACCACTTTTCGCACTTGTGTTAGTGTTGAAAAACCACTTTTTGCACTTGTGTTAGTGTTGAAAAACCACTTTTCGCACTTGTGTTGGTGCAGGAAACCACTTTTGCCCTTGTATTAGTGTGGGAAAAACACTTTTCGCACTTGTGTTAGTGTTGAAAAACCACTTTTCGCACTTGTGTTAGTGTTGAAAAACCACTTTTCGAACTTGTGTTGGTGCAGGAAACCACTTTTGCACTTGTATTAGTGTGGAAAAAACACTTTTTGCACTTGTGATAGTGTTGAAAAACCACTTTTTGCACTTGTGTTAGTGTTGAAAAACCACTTTTCGCACTTGTGTTGGTGCAGGAAACCACTTTTGCACTTGTATTAGTGTGGAAAAAACACTTTTTGCACTTGTGTTAGTGTTGAAAAACCACTTTTCGCACTTGTGTTGGTGCAGGAAACCACTTTTGCACTTGTATTAGTGTGGAAAAAACACTTTTTGCACTTGTGATAGTGTTGAAAAACCACTTTTCGCACTTGTGTTAGTGTTGAAAAACCACTTTTCGCACTTGTGTTGGTGCAGGAAACCACTTTTGCACTTGTATAAGTGTGGCAAAACCACTTTTCGCACTTGTGTTAGTGTTGAAAAACCACTTTTTGCACTTGTGTTAGTGTTGAAAAACCACTTTTCGCACTTGTGTTAGTGTTGAAAAACCACTTTTTGCACTTGTGTTGGTGCAGGAAACCACTTTTGCACTTGTGTTAGTGTTGAAAAACCACTTTTCGCACTTGTGTTAGTGTTGAAAAACCACTTTTCGCACTTGTGTTAGTGTTGAAAAACCACTTTTCGCACTTGTGTTAGTGTTGAAAAACCACTTTTCGCACTTGTGTTAGTGTTGAAAAACCACTTTTCGCACTTGTGTTGGTGCAGGAAACCACTTTTTCACTTGTATTAGTGTGGGAAAAACACTTTTCGCACTTGCGTTAGTGTTGAAAAACCACTTTTCGCACTTGTGTTAGTGTTGAAAAACCACTTTTCGAACTTGTGTTGGTGCAGGAAACCACTTTTGCACTTGTATTAGTGTGGAAAAAACACTTTTTGCACTTGTGATAGTGATGAAAAACCACTTTTCGCACTTGTGTTAGTGTTGAAAAACCACTTTTCGCACTTGTGTTGGTGCAGGAAACCACTTTTGCTCTTGTATTAGTGTGGAAAAACCACTTTTCGCACTTGTGTTAGTGTTGAAAAACCACTTTTCGCACTTGTGTTAGTGTTGAAAAACCACTTTTTTCACTTGTGTTGGTGCAGGAAACCACTTTTGCACTTGTATTAGTGTGGAAAAAACACTTTTTGCACTTGTGATAGTGTTGAAAAACCACTTTTCGCACTTGTGTTAGTGTTGAAAAACCACTTTTCGCACTTGTGTTAGTGTTGAAAAACCACTTTTCGCACTTGTGTTGGTGCAGGAAACCACTTTTGCACTTCTATTAGTGTGGAAAAAACACTTTTTGCACTTGTGATAGTGTTGAAAAACCACTTTTCGCACTTGTGTTAGTGTTGGAAAACCACTTTTCGCACTTGTGTTGGTGCAGGAAAACCACTTTTGCACTTGTATTAGTGTGGAAAAACCACTTTTCGCACTTGTGTTAGTGTTGAAAAACCACTTTTCGCACTTGTGTTAGTGCAGGAAACCACTTTTGCACTTGTATTAGTGTGGAAAAAACACTTTTGCACTTGTGATAGTGTTGAAAAACCACTTTTCGCACTTGTGTTAGTGTTGAAAAACCACTTTTCGCACTTGTGTTGGTGCAGGAAACCACTTTTGCACTTGTATTAGTGTGGAAAAAACACTTTTTGCACTTGTGTTAGTGTTGAAAAACCACTTTTCGCACTTGTGTTAGTGTTGAAAAACCACTTTTCGCACTTGTGTTGGTGCAGGAAACCACTTTTGCACTTGTATTAGTGTTGAAAAACCACTTTTTGCACTTGTGTTGGTGCAGGAAACCACTTTTGCACTTGTATTAGTGTGGAAAAAACACTTTTTGCACTTGTGATAGTGTGGAAAAACCACTTTTTGTACTTGTGATAGTTTTGAAAAACCCCTTTTCGCACTTGTGTTAGTGTTGAAAAACCACTTTTCGCACTTGTGTTAGTGTTGAAAAACCACTTTTCGCACTTGTGTTGGTGCAGGAAACCACTTCTGCACTTGTATTAGTGTGGAAAACCACTTTTCTCACTTGTGTTAGTGTTGAAAAACCACTTTTCGCACTTGTGTTAGTGTTGAAAAACCACTTTTCGCACTTGTGTTGGTGCAGGAAACCACTTTTGCACTTGTATTAGTGTGGAAAAAACACTTTTTGCACTTGTGATAGTGTAGAAAAACCACTTTTCGCACATGTGTTAGTGTTGGAAAACCACTTTTCGCACTTGCGTTAGTGTTGAAAAAACACTTTTCGCACTTGTGTTAGTGTTGAAAAACCACTTTTAGCACTTGTGTTGGTGCAGGAAACCACTTTTGCACTTGTATTAGTGTGGAAAACCACTTTTCGCACTTGTGTTAGTGTTGAAAAACCACTTTTCGCACTTGTGTTAGTGTTGAAAAACCACTTTTAGCACTTGTGTTGGTGCAGGAAACCACTTTTGCACTTGTATTAGTGTGGAAAAAACACTTTTTGCACTTGTGATAGTGTTGAAAAACCACTTTTCGCACTTGTGTTAGTGTTGGAAAACCACTTTTTGCACTTGCGTTAGTGTTGAAAAACCACTTTTCGCACTTGTTTTGGTGCAGGAAACCACTTTTGCACTTGTATTAGTGTGGATAAACCACTTTTCACACTTGTGTTAGTGTTGAAAAACCACTTTTCGCACTTGTGTTAGTGTTGAAAAACCACTTTTCGCACTTGTGTTGGTGCAGGAAACCACTTTTGCACTTGTATAGTGTGGAAAAAACACTTTTTGCACTTGTGATAGTGTTGAAAAACCACTTTTGGCACTTGTGTTAGTGTTGAAATACCACTTTTCGCACTTGTGTTGGTGCAGGAAACCACTTTTGCACTTGTATTAGTGTGGAAAAAACACTTTTCGCACTTGTGTTAGTGTTGAAAAACCACTTTTCGCACTTGTGTTAGTGTTGAAATACCACTTTTTGCACTTGTGTTGTTGCAGGAAACCACTTTTGCACTTGTAATAGTGTGGAAAAAACACTTTTCACACTTGTGTTATTGTTGAAAAACCACTTTTCGCACTTGTGTTAGTGTTGAAAAACCACTTTTCGCACTTGTGTTGGTGCAGGAAACCACTTTTGCACTTGTATTAGTGTTGAAAAACCACTTTTCGCACTTGTGTTAGTGTTGTAAAACCACTTTTCGCACTTGTGTTGGTGCAGGAAACCACTTTTGCACTTGTATTAGTGTGGAAAAAACACTTTTTGCACTTGTGTTAGTGTTGAAAATCCACTTTTCGCACTTGTGTTAGTGTTGAAAAACCACTTTTTGCACTTGTGTTGGTGCAGGAAACCACTTTTGCACTTGTATTAGTGTGGAAAAAAACACATTACGCACTTGTGTTAGTGTTGAAAAACCACTTTTCGCACTTGTGTTAGTGTTGAAAAACCACTTTTCGCACTTGTGTTGGTGCAGGAAACCACTTTTGCACTTGTATTAGTGTGGAAAAAACACTTTTTGCACTTGTGTTAGTGTTGAAAATCCACTTTTCGCACTTGTGTTAGTGTTGAAAAACCACTTTTTGCACTTGTGTTGGTGCAGGAAACCACTTTTGCACTTGTATTAGTGTGGAAAAAAACACATTACGCACTTGTGTTAGTGTTGAAAAACCACTTTTCGCACTTGTGTTAGTGTTGAAAAACCACTTTTCGCACTTGTGTTGGTGCAGGAAACCACTTTTGCACTTGTATTAGTGTGGAAAAACCACTTTTTGCACTTGTGATAGTGTTGAAAAACCACTTTTCGCACTTGTGTTGGTGCAGGAAACCACTTTTGCACTTGTATTAGTGTGGGAAAAACACTTTTTGCACTTGTGATAGTGTTGAAAAACCACTTTCGCACTTGTGTTAGTGTTGAAAAACCACTTTTCGCACTTGTGTTGGTGCAGGAAACCACTTTTGCACTTGTATAAGTGTGGAAAAACCACTTTTCGCACTTGTGTTAGTGTTGATAAACCACTTTTTGCACTCGTGTTAGTGTTGAACAACCACTTTTCGCACTTGTGTTAGTGTTGAAAAACCACTTTTCGCACTTGTGTTAGTGTGGAAAAAACACTTTTTGCACTTGTGATAGTGATGAAAAACCACTTTTCGCACTTGTGTTAGTGTTGAAAAACCACTTTTCGCACTTGTGTTGGTGCAGGAAACCACTTTTGCTCTTGTATTAGTGTGGAAAAACCACTTTTCGCACTTGTGTTAGTGTTGAAAAACCACTTTTCGCACTTGTGTTAGTGTTGAAAAACCACTTTTTTCACTTGTGTTGGTGCAGGAAACCACTTTTGCACTTGTATTAGTGTGGAAAAAACACTTTTTGCACTTGTGTTAGTGTTGAAAAACCACTTTTCGCACTTGTGTTAGTGTTGAAAAACCACTTTTCGCACTTGTGTTGGTGCAGGAAACCACTTTTGCACTTGTATTAGTGTGGGAAAAACACTTTTTGCACTTGTGATAGTGTTGAAAAACCACTTTTCGCACTTGTGTTAGTGTTGAAAAACCACTTTTCGCACTTGTGTTAGTGTGGAAAAAACACTTTTTGCACTTGTGATAGTGATGAAAAACCACTTTTCGCACTTGTGTTAGTGTTGAAAAACCACTTTTCGCACTTGTGTTGGTGCAGGAAACCACTTTTGCTCTTGTATTAGTGTGGAAAAACCACTTTTCGCACTTGTGTTAGTGTTGAAAAACCACTTTTCGCACTTGTGTTAGTGTTGAAAAACCACTTTTTTCACTTGTGTTGGTGCAGGAAACCACTTTTGCACTTGTATTAGTGTGGAAAAAACACTTTTTGCACTTGTGTTAGTGTTGAAAAACCACTTTTCGCACTTGTGTTAGTGTTGAAAAACCACTTTTCGCCCTTGTGTTGGTGCAGGAAACCACTTTTGCACTTGTATTAGTGTGGGAAAAACACTTTTTGCACTTGTGATAGTGTTGAAAAACCACTTTTCGCACTTGTGTTAGTGTTGAAAAACCACTTTTCGCACTTGTGTTGGTGCAGGAAACCACTTTTGCACTTGTATAAGTGTGGAAAAACCACTTTTCGCACTTGTGTTAGTGTTGAAAAACCACTTTTGCACTTGTATTAGTGTGGAAAAAACACTTTTTGCACTTGTGATAGTGATGAAAAACCACTTTTCGCACTTGTGTTAGTGTTGAAAAACCACTTTTCGCACTTGTGTTGGTGCAGGAAACCACTTTTGCACTTGTATTAGTGTGAAAAAAACACTTTTCGCACTTGTGTTAGTGTTGAAAAACCACTTTTCGCACTTGTGTTAGTGTTGAAAAACCACTTTTTTCACTTGTGTTGGTGCAGGAAACCACTTTTGCACTTGTATTAGTGTGTAAAAAAACACTTTTTGCACTTGTGATAGTGTTGAAAAACCACTTTTCGCACTTGTGTTAGTGTTGAAAAAACACTTTTTGCACTTGTGTTAGTGTTGAAAAACCACTTTTCGCACTTGTGTTGGTGCAGGAACCCACTTTTGCACTTCTATTAGTGTTGAAAAACCACTTTTTGCACTTGTGTTAGTGTTGAAAAACCACTTTTCGCACTTGTGTTAGTGTTGAAAAACCACTTTTTGCACTTGTGTTGGTGCAGGAAACCACTTTTGCACTTGTGTTAGTGTTGAAAAACCACTTTTTGCACTTGTGTTAGTGTTGAAAAACCACTTTTCGCACTTGTGTTAGTGTTGAAAAACCGCTTTTCGCACTTGTGTTGGTGCAGGAAACCACTTTTGCACTTGTATTAGTGTTGAAAAACCACTTTTTGCACTTGTGTTGGTGCAGGAAACCACTTTTGCACTTGTATTAGTGTGGAAAAAACACTTTTTGCACTTGTGATAGTGTGGAAAAACCACTTTTTGTACTTGTGATAGTTTTGAAAAACCCCTTTTCGCACTTGTGTTAGTGTTGAAAAACCACTTTTCGCACTTGTGTTAGTGTTGAAAAACCACTTTTCGCACTTGTGTTGGTGCAGGAAACCACTTCTGCACTTGTATTAGTGTGGAAAACCACTTTTCGCACTTGTGTTAGTGTTGAAAAACCACTTTTCGCACTTGTGTTAGTGTTGAAAAACCACTTTTCGCACTTGTGTTGGTGCAGGAAACCACTTTTGCACTTGTATTAGTGTGGAAAAAACACTTTTTGCACTTGTGATAGTGTAGAAAACCACTTTTCGCACATGTGTTAGTGTTGGAAAACCACTTTTCGCACTTGCGTTAGTGTTGAAAAAACACTTTTCGCACTTGTGTTGGTGCAGGAAACCACTTTTGCACTTGTATTAGTGTGGAAAACCACTTTTCGCACTTGTGTTAGTGTTGAAAAACCACTTTTCGCACTTGTGTTAGTGTTGAAAAACCACTTTTAGCACTTGTGTTGGTGCAGGAAACCACTTTTGCACTTGTATTAGTGTGGAAAAAACACTTTTTGCACTTGTGATAGTGTTGAAAAACCACTTTTCGCACTTGTGTTAGTGTTGGAAAACCACTTTTTGCACTTGCGTTAGTGTTGAAAAACCACTTTTCGCACTTGTTTTGGTGCAGGAAACCACTTTTGCACTTGTATTAGTGTGGATAAACCACTTTTCACACTTGTGTTAGTGTTGAAAAACCACTTTTCGCACTTGTGTTGGTGTTGAAAAACCACTTTTCGCACTTGTGTTGGTGCAGGAAACCACTTTTGCACTTGTATTAGTGTGAAAAAAACACTTTTCGCACTTGTGTTAGTGTTGAAAAACCACTTTTCGCACTTGTGTTAGTGTTGAAAAACCACTTTTTTCACTTGTGTTGGTGCAGGAAACCACTTTTGCACTTGTATTAGTGTGTAAAAAAACACTTTTTGCACTTGTGATAGTGTTGAAAAACCACTTTTCGCACTTGTGTTAGTGTTGAAAAAACACTTTTTGCACTTGTGTTAGTGTTGAAAAACCACTTTTCGCACTTGTGTTGGTGCAGGAACCCACTTTTGCACTTCTATTAGTGTTGAAAAACCACTTTTTGCACTTGTGTTAGTGTTGAAAAACCACTTTTCGCACTTGTGTTAGTGTTGAAAAACCACTTTTTGCACTTGTGTTGGTGCAGGAAACCACTTTTGCACTTGTGTTAGTGTTGAAAAACCACTTTTTGCACTTGTGTTAGTGTTGAAAAACCACTTTTCGCACTTGTGTTAGTGTTGAAAAACCACTTTTCGCACTTGTGTTAGTGTTGAAAAACCACTTTTCGCACTTGTGTTAGTGTTGAAAAACCACTTTTCGCACTTGTGTTGGTGCAGGAAACCACTTTTTCACTTGTATTAGTGTGGGAAAAACACTTTTTGCACTTGCGTTAGTGTTGAAAAACCACTTTTTGCACTTGTGTTAGTGTTGAAAAACCACTTTTCGAACTTGTGTTGGTGCAGGAAACCACTTTTGCACTTGTATTAGTGTGGAAAAAACACTTTTTGCACTTGTGATAGTGATGAAAAACCACTTTTCGCACTTGTGTTAGTGTTGAAAAACCACTTTTCGCACTTGTGTTGGTGCAGGAAACCACTTTTGCTCTTGTATTAATGTGGAAAAACCACTTTTCGCACTTGTGTTAGTGTTGAAAAACCACTTTTCGCACTTGTGTTAGTGTTGAAAAACCACTTTTTTCACTTGTGTTGGTGCAGGAAACCACTTTTGCACTTGTATTAGTGTGGAAAAAACACTTTTTGCACTTGTGATAGTGTTGAAAAACCACTTTTCGCACTTGTGTTAGTGTTGAAAAACCACTTTTCGCACTTGTGTTAGTGTTGAAAAACCACTTTTCGCACTTGTGTTGGTGCAGGAAACCACTTTTGCACTTCTATTAGTGTGGAAAAAACACTTTTTGCACTTGTGATAGTGTTGAAAAACCACTTTTCGCACTTGTGTTAGTGTTGGAAAACCACTTTTCGCACTTGTGTTGGTGCAGGAAAACCACTTTTGCACTTGTATTAGTGTTTAAAAACCACTTTTCGCACTTGTGTTAGTGTTGAAAAACCACTTTTCGCACTTGTGTTAGTGCAGGAAACCACTTTTGCACTTGTATTAGTGTGGAAAAAACACTTTTGCACTTGTGATAGTGTTGAAAAACCACTTTTCGCACTTGTGTTAGTGTTGAAAAACCACTTTTCGCACTTGTGTTGGTGCAGGAAACCACTTTTGCACTTGTATTAGTGTGGAAAAAAACACTTTTTGCACTTGTGTTAGTGTTGAAAAACCACTTTTTGCACTTGTGTTAGTGTTGAAAAACCGCTTTTCGCACTTGTGTTGGTGCAGGAAACCACTTTTGCACTTGTATTAGTGTTGAAAAACCACTTTTTGCACTTGTATTGGTGCAGGAAACCACTTTTGCACTTGTATTAGTGTGGAAAAAACACTTTTTGCACTTGTGATAGTGTGGAAAAACCACTTTTTGTACTTGTGATAGTTTTGAAAAACCCCTTTTCGCACTTGTGTTAGTGTTGAAAAACCACTTTTCGCACTTGTGTTAGTGTTGAAAAACCACTTTTCGCACTTGTGTTGGTGCAGGAAACCACTTCTGCACTTGTATTAGTGTGGAAAACCACTTTTCGCACTTGTGTTAGTGTTGAAAAACCACTTTTCGCACTTGTGTTAGTGTTGAAAAACCACTTTTCGCACTTGTGTTGGTGCAGGAAACCACTTTTGCACTTGTATTAGTGTGGAAAAAACACTTTTTGCACTTGTGATAGTGTAGAAAAACCACTTTTCGCACATGTGTTAGTGTTGGAAAACCACTTTTCGCACTTGCGTTAGTGTTGAAAAAACACTTTTCGCACTTGTGTTGGTGCAGGAAACCACTTTTGCACTTGTATTAGTGTGGAAAACCACTTTTCGCACTTGTGTTAGTGTTGAAAAACCACTTTTCGCACTTGTGTTAGTGTTGAAAAACCACTTTTAGCACTTGTGTTGGTGCAGGAAACCACTTTTGCACTTGTATTAGTGTGGAAAAAACACTTTTTGCACTTGTGATAGTGTTGAAAAACCACTTTTCGCACTTGTGTTAGTGTTGGAAAACCACTTTTTGCACTTGCGTTAGTGTTGAAAAACCACTTTTCGCACTTGTTTTGGTGCAGGAAACCACTTTTGCACTTGTATTAGTGTGGATAAACCACTTTTCACACTTGTGTTAGTGTTGAAAAACCACTTTTCGCACTTGTGTTGGTGTTGAAAAACCACTTTTCGCACTTGTGTTGGTGCAGGAAACCACTTTTGCACTTGTATAGTGTGGAAAAAACACTTTTTGCACTTGTGATAGTGTTGAAAAACCACTTTTGGCACTTGTGTTAGTGTTGAAATACCACTTTTCGCACTTGTGTTGGTGCAGGAAACCACTTTTGCACTTGTATTAGTGTGGAAAAAACACTTTTCGCACTTGTGTTAGTGTTGAAAAACCACTTTTCGCACTTGTGTTAGTGTTGAAATACCACTTTTTGCACTTGTGTTGTTGCAGGAAACCACTTTTGCACTTGTATTAGTGTGGAAAAAACACTTTTCACACTTGTGTTATTGTTGAAAAACCACTTTTCGCACTTGTGTTAGTGTTGAAAAACCACTTTTCGCACTTGTGTTGGTGAAGGAAACCACTTTTGCACTTGTATTAGTGTTGAAAAACCACTTTTCGCACTTGTGTTAGTGTTGTAAAACCACTTTTCGCACTTGTGTTGGTGCAGGAAACCACTTTTGCACTACTTAGTGTGGAAAAAACACTTTTTGCACTTGTGTTAGTGTTGAAAATCCACTTTTCGCACTTGTGTTAGTGTTGAAAAACCACTTTTTGCACTTGTGTTGGTGCAGGAAACCACTTTTGCACTTGTATTAGTGTGGAAAAAAACACATTACGCACTTGTGTTAAGTGTTGAAAAAACCACTTTTCGCACTTGTGTTAGTGTTGAAAAACCACTTTTCGCACTTGTGTTGGTGCAGGAAACCACTTTTGCACTTGTATTAGTGTGGAAAAAACACTTTTTGCACTTGTGATAGTGTTGAAAAACCACTTTTCGCACTTGTGTTAGTGTTGAAAAACCACTTTTCGCACTTGTGTTGGTGCAGGAAACCACTTTTGCACTTGTATTAGTGTGGGAAAAACACTTTTTGCACTTGTGATAGTGTTGAAAAAACCACTTTTCGCACTTGTGTTAGTGTTGAAAAAACCACTTTTCGCACTTGTGTTGGTGCAGGAAACCACTTTTGCACTTGTATAAGTGTGGAAAAACCACTTTTCGCACTTGTGTTAGTGTTGATAAACCACTTTTTGCACTCGTGTTAGTGTTGAACAACCACTTTTCGCACTTGTGTTAGTGTTGAAAAACCACTTTTCGCACTTGTGTTAGTGTGGAAAAAAACACTTTTTGCACTTGTGATAGTGATGAAAAACCACTTTTCGCACTTGTGTTAGTGTTGAAAAACCACTTTTCGCACTTGTGTTGGTGCAGGAAACCACTTTTGCTCTTGTATTAGTGTGGAAAAACCACTTTTCGCACTTGTGTTAGTGTTGAAAAACCACTTTTCGCACTTGTGTTAGTGTTGAAAAACCACTTTTTTCACTTGTGTTGGTGCAGGAAACCACTTTTGCACTTGTATTAGTGTGGAAAAAACACTTTTTGCACTTGTGTTAGTGTTGAAAAAACCACTTTTCGCACTTGTGTTAGTGTTGAAAAACCACTTTTCGCACTTGTGTTGGTGCAGGAAACCACTTTTGCACTTGTATTAGTGTGGGAAAAACACTTTTTGCACTTGTGATAGTGTTGAAAAACCACTTTTCGCACTTGTGTTAGTGTTGAAAAACCACTTTTCGCACTTGTGTTAGTGTGGAAAAAACACTTTTTGCACTTGTGATAGTGATGAAAAACCACTTTTCGCACTTGTGTTAGTGTTGAAAAACCACTTTTCGCACTTGTGTTGGTGCAGGAAACCACTTTTGCTCTTGTATTAGTGTGGAAAAACCACTTTTCGCACTTGTGTTAGTGTTGAAAAACCACTTTTCGCACTTGTGTTAGTGTTGAAAAAACCACTTTTTTCACTTGTGTTGGTGCAGGAAACCACTTTTGCACTTGTATTAGTGTGGAAAAAACACTTTTTGCACTTGTGTTAGTGTTGAAAAACCACTTTTCGCACTTGTGTTAGTGTTGAAAAACCACTTTTCGCCCTTGTGTTGGTGCAGGAAACCACTTTTGCACTTGTATTAGTGTGGGAAAAACACTTTTTGCACTTGTGATAGTGTTGAAAAACCACTTTTCGCACTTGTGTTAGTGTTGAAAAAACCACTTTTCGCACTTGTGTTGGTGCAGGAAACCACTTTTGCACTTGCATAAGTGTGGAAAAACCACTTTTCGCACTTGTGTTAGTGTTGAAAAACCACTTTTGCACTTGTATTAGTGTGGAAAAAACACTTTTTGCACTTGTGATAGTGATGAAAAACCACTTTTCGCACTTGTGTTGGTGCAGGAAACCACTTTTGCTCTTGTATTAGTGTGGAAAAACCACTTTTTGCACTTGTGATAGTGTTGAAAAACCACTTTTCGCACTTGTGTTGGTGCAGGAAACCACTTTTGCTCTTGTATTAGTGTGGAAAAACCACTTTTCGCACTTGTGTTAGTGTTGAAAAACCACTTTTCGCACTTGTGTTAGTGTTGAAAAACCACTTTTTTCACTTGTGTTGGTGCAGGAAACCACTTTTGCACTTGTATTAGTGTGTAAAAAAAACACTTTTTGCACTTGTGATAGTGTTGAAAAACCACTTTTCGCACTTGTGTTAGTGTTGAAAAAACACTTTTTGCACTTGTGTTAGTGTTGAAAAAACCACTTTTCGCACTCGTGTTGGTGCAGGAACCCACTTTTGCACTTCTATTAGTGTGGAAAAAACACTTTTTGCACTTGTGATAGTGTTGAAAAACCACTTTTCGCACTTGTGTTAGTGTTGGAAAACCACTTTTCGCACTTGTGTTGGTGCAGGAAAACCACTTTTGCACTTGTATTAGTGTGGAAAAAACCACTTTTCGCACCTGTGTTAGTGTTGAAAAACCACTTTTCGCACTTGTGTTAGTGCAGGAAACCACTTTTGCACTTGTATTAGTGTGGAAAAAACACTTTTGCACTTGTGATAGTGTTGAAAAACCACTTTTCGCACTTGTGTTAGTGTTGAAAAACCACTTTTCGCACTTGTGTTGGTGCAGGAAACCACTTTTGCACTTGTATTAGTGTGGAAAAAAACACTTTTTGCACTTGTGTTAGTGTTGAAAAACCACTTTTCGCACTTGTGTTAGTGTTGAAAAACCACTTTTCGCACTTGTGTTGGTGCAGGAAACCACTTTTGCACTTGTATTAGTGTTGAAAAACCACTTTTTGCACTTGTGTTGGTGCAGGAAACCACTTTTGCACTTGTATTAGTGTGGAAAAAACACTTTTTGCACTTGTGATAGTGTGGAAAAACCACTTTTTGTACTTGTGATAGTTTTGAAAAACCCCTTTTCGCACTTGTGTTAGTGTTGAAAAACCACTTTTCGCACTTGTGTTAGTGTTGAAAAACCACTTTTCGCACTTGTGTTGGTGCAGGAAACCACTTCTGCACTTGTATTAGTGTGGAAAACCACTTTTCGCACTTGTGTTAGTGTTGAAAAACCACTTTTCGCACTTGTGTTAGTGTTGAAAAAACCACTTTTCGCACTTGTGTTGGTGCAGGAAACCACTTTTGCACTTGTATTAGTGTGGAAAAAACACTTTTTGCACTTGTGATAGTGTAGAAAAAACCACTTTTCGCACATGTGTTAGTGTTGGAAAACCACTTTTCGCACTTGCGTTAGTGTTGAAAAAACACTTTTCGCACTTGTGTTGGTGCAGGAAACCACTTTTGCACTTGTATTAGTGTGGAAAACCACTTTTCGCACTTGTGTTAGTGTTGAAAAACCACTTTTCGCACTTGTGTTAGTGTTGAAAAACCACTTTTCGCACTTGTGTTGGTGCAGGGAACCACTTTTGCACTTGTATTAGTGTGGAAAAAACACTTTTTGCACTTGTGATAGTGTTGAAAAACCACTTTTCGCACTTGTGTTAGTGTTGGAAAACCACTTTTTGCACTTGCGTTAGTGTTGAAAAACCACTTTTCGCACTTGTGTTGGTGCAGGAAACCACTTTTGCACTTGTATTAGTGTGGAAAAACCACTTTTCACACTTGTGTTAGTGTTGAAAAACCACTTTTCCCACTTGTGCTAGTGTTGAAAAACCACTTTTCGCACTTGTGTTGGTGCAGGAAACCACTTTTGCACTTGTATAGTGTGGAAAAAACACTTTTTGCACTTGTGATAGTGTTGAAAAACCACTTTTGGCACTTGTGTTAGTGTTGAAATACCACTTTTCGCACTTGTGTTGGTGCAGGAAACCACTTTTGCACTTGTATTAGTGTGGAAAAAACACTTTTCGCACTTGTGTTAGTGTTGAAAAACCACTTTTCGCACTTGTGTTAGTGTTGAAATACCACTTTTTGCACTTGTGTTGTTGCAGGAAACCACTTTTGCACTTGTATTAGTGTGGAAAAAACACTTTTCGCACTTGTGTTATTGTTGAAAAACCACTTTTCGCACTTGTGTTAGTGTTGAAAAACCACTTTTCGCACTTGTGTTGGTGCAGGAAACCACTTTTGCACTTGTATTAGTGTTGAAAAACCACTTTTCGCACTTGTGTTAGTGTTGTAAAACCACTTTTCGCACTTGTGTTGGTGCAGGAAACCACTTTTGCACTTGTATTAGTGTGGAAAAAAACACATTACGCACTTGTGTTAGTGTTGAAAAACCACTTTTCGCACTTGTGTTAGTGTTGAAAAACCACTTTTCGCACTTGTGTTGGTGCAGGAAACCACTTTTGCACTTGTATTAGTGTGGAAAAAACACTTTTTGCACTTGTGATAGTGTTGAAAAACCACTTTTCGCACTTGTGTTAGTGTTGAAAAACCACTTTTCGCACTTGTGTTGGTGCAGGAAACCACTTTTGCACTTGTATTAGTGTGGGAAAAACACTTTTTGCACTTGTGATAGTGTTGAAAAACCACTTTTCGCACTTGTGTTAGTGTTGAAAAACCACTTTTCGCACTTGTGTTGGTGCAGGAAACCACTTTTGCACTTGTATAAGTGTGGAAAAACCACTTTTCGCACTTGTGTTAGTGTTGATAAACCACTTTTTGCACTCGTGTTAGTGTTGAACAACCACTTTTCGCACTTGTGTTAGTGTTGAAAAACCACTTTTCGCACTTGTGTTGGTGCAGGAAACCACTTTTGCACTTGTATTAGTGTGGGAAAAACACTTTTCGCACTTGTGTTAGTGTTGAAAAACCACTTTTCGCACTTGTGTTAGTGTTGAAAACCCACTTTTCGAACTTGTGTTGGTGCAGGAAACCACTTTTGCACTTGTATTCGTGTGGAAAAAACACTTTTTGCACTTGTGATAGTGATGAAAAACCACTTTCCGCACTTGTGTTAGTGTTGAAAAACCACTTTTCGCACTTGTGTTGGTGCAGGAAACCACTTTTGCACTTGTATTAGTGTGGAAAAACCACTTTTCGCACTTGTGTTAGTGTTGAAAAACCAATTTTCGAACTTGTGTTAGTGTTGAAAAACAACTTTTTGCACTTGTGTTGGTGCAGGAAACCACTTTTGCACTTGTATTAGTGGTGAAAAAACACTTTTTGCACTTGTGATAATGTTGAAAAACCACTTTTCGCACTTGTGTTAGTGTTGAAAAACCACTTTTCGCACTTGTGTTGGTGCAGGAAACCACTTTTGCACTTGTATTAGTGTGGAAAAACCACTTTTCGCACTTGTGTTAGTGTTGAAAAACCACTTTTCGCACTTGTGTTGGTGCAGGAAACCACTTTTGCACTTGTATTAGTGTGGAAAAAACACTTTTTGCACTTGTGATAGTGTTTAAAAACCACTTTTCGCACTTGTGTTAGTGTTGGAAAACCACTTTTCACACTTGTGTTGGTGCAGGAAACCACTTTTGCACTTGTAATAGTGTGGAAAAACCACTTTTCGCACTTGTGTTAGTGTTGAAAAACCACTTTTCGCACTTGTGTTAGTGCAGGAAACCACATTTGCCCTTGTATTAGTGTGGAAAAAACACTTTTGCACTTGTGTTAGTGTTGAAAAACCACTTTTCGCACTTGTGTTGGTGCAGGAAACCACTTTTGCACTTGTATTAGTGTGGAAAAAACACTTTTTGCACTTGTGTTAGTGTTGAAAAACCACTTTTCGCACTTGTGTTAGTGTTGAAAACCACTTTTCGCACTTGTGTTGTTGCAGGAAACCACTTTTGCACTTGTATTAGTGTGGAAAAAACACTTTTTGCACTTGTGATAGTGTTGAAAAACCACTTTTCGCACTTGTGTTGGTGCAGGAAACCACTTTTGCACTTATATTAGTGTGGAAAAACCACTTTTCGCACTTGTGTTAGTGTTGAAAAACCACTTTTCGCACTTGTGTTAGTGTTGAAAAACCACTTTTCGCACTTGTGTTGATGCAGGAAACCACTTTTGCACTTGTGTTAGTGTTGAAAAACCACTTTTCGCACTTGTGTTAGTGTTGAAAAACCACTTTTCGCACTTGTGTTAGTGTTGAAAAACCACTTTTCGCACTTGTGTTAGTGTTGAAAAACCACTTTTCGCACTTGTGTTGGTGCAGGAAACCACTTTTGCATTTGTATTAGTGTGGAAAAAACACTTTTTGCACTTGTGATAGTGTTGAAAAACCACTTTTCGCACTTGTGTTAGTGTTGGAAAACCACTTTTCACACTTGTGTTGGTGCAGGAAACCACTTTTGCACTTGTAATAGTGTGGAAAAACCACTTTTCGCACTTGTGTTAGTGTTGAAAAACCACTTTTCGCACTTGTGTTAGTGCAGGAAACCACATTTGCCCTTGTATTAGTGTGGAAAAAACACTTTTGCACTTGTGATAGTGTTGAAAAACCACTTTTCGCACTTGTGTTAGTGTTGAAAAACCACTTTTCGCACTTGTGTTGGTGCAGGAAACCACTTTTGCACTTGTATTAGTGTGGAAAAAACACTTTTTGCACTTGTGTTAGTGTTGAAAAACCACTTTTCGCACTTGTGTTAGTGTTGAAAACCACTTTTCGCACTTGTGTTGTTGCAGGAAACCACTTTTGCACTTGTATTAGTGTGGAAAAAACACTTTTTGCACTTGTGATAGTGTTGAAAAACCACTTTTCGCACTTGTGTTGGTGCAGGAAACCACTTTTGCACTTATATTAGTGTGGAAAAACCACTTTTCGCACTTGTGTTAGTGTTGAAAAACCACTTTTCGCACTTGTGTTAGTGTTGAAAAACCACTTTTCGCACTTGTGTTGATGCAGGAAACCACTTTTGCACTTGTGTTAGTGTTGAAAAACCACTTTTCGCACTTGTGTTAGTGTTGAAAAACCACTTTTCGCACTTGTGTTAGTGTTGAAAAACCACTTTTCGCACTTGTGTTAGTGTTGAAAAACCACTTTTCGCACTTGTGTTGGTGCAGGAAACCACTTTTGCACTTGTATTAGTGTGGAAAAAACACTTTTTGCACTTGTGTTAGTATTGAAAAACCACTTTTCGCACTTGTGTTAGTGTTGAAAAACCACTTTTTGCACTTGTGTTAGTGTTGAAAAACCACTTTTGGCACTTGTGTTAGTGTTGAAATACCACTTTTCGCACTTGTGTTGGTGCAGGAAACCACTTTTGCACTTGTATTAGTGTGGAAAAAACACTTTTCGCACTTGTGTTAGTGTTGAAAAACCACTTTTCGCACTTGTGTTAGTGTTGAAATACCACTTTTTGCACTTGTGTTGTTGCAGGAAACCACTTTTGCACTTGTATTAGTGTGGAAAAAACACTTTTCGCACTTGTGTTATTGTTGAAAAACCACTTTTCGCACTTGTGTTAGTGTTGAAAAACCACTTTTCGCACTTGTGTTGGTGCAGGAAACCACTTTTGCACTTGTATTAGTGTTGAAAAACCACTTTTCGCACTTGTGTTAGTGTTGTAAAACCACTTTTCGCACTTGTGTTGGTGCAGGAAACCACTTTTGCACTTGTATTAGTGTGGAAAAAACACTTTTTGCACTTGTGTTAGTGGTGAAAATCCACTTTTCGCACTTGTGTTAGTGTTGAAAAACCACTTTTTGCACTTGTGTTGGTGCAGGAAACCACTTTTGCACTTGTATTAGTGTGGAAAAAAAACACATTACGCACTTGTGTTAGTGTTGAAAAACCACTTTTCGCACTTGTGTTAGCGTTGAAAAACCACTTTTCGCACTTGTGTTGGTGCAGGAAACCACTTTTGCACTTGTATTAGTGTGGAAAAAACACTTTTTGCACTTGTGATAGTGTTGAAAAACCACTTTTTGCACTTGTGTTAGTGTTGAAAAACCACTTTTCGCACTTGTGTTGGTGCAGGAAACCACTTTTGCACTTGTATTAGTGTGGGAAAAACACTTTTTGCACTTGTGATAGTGTTGAAAAACCACTTTTCGCACTTGTGTTAGTGTTGAAAAACCACTTTTCGCACTTGTGTTGGTGCAGGAAACCACTTTTGCACTTGTATAAGTGTGGGAAAACCACTTTTCGCACTTGTGTTAGTGTTGATAAACCACTTTTTGCACTCGTGTTAGTGTTGAACAACCACTTTTCGCACTTGTGTTAGTGTTGAAAAACCACTTTTCGCACTTGTGTTAGTGTGGAAAAAACACTTTTTGCACTTGTGATAGTGATGAAAAACCACTTTTCGCACTTGTGTTAGTGTTGAAAAACCACTTTTCGCACTTGTGTTGGTGCAGGAAACCACTTTTGCTCTTGTATTAGTGTGGAAAAACCACTTTTCGCACTTGTGTTAGTGTTGAAAAACCACTTTTCGCACTTGTGTTAGTGTTGAAAAACCACTTTTTTCACTTGTGTTGGTGCAGGAAACCACTTTTGCACTTGTATTAGTGTGGAAAAAACACTTTTTGCACTTGTGTTAGTGTTGAAAAACCACTTTTCGCACTTGTGTTAGTGTTGAAAAACCACTTTTCGCACTTGTGTTGGTGCAGGAAACCACTTTTGCACTTGTATTAGTGTGGGAAAAACACTTTTTGCACTTGTGATAGTGTTGAAAAACCACTTTTCGCACTTGTGTTAGTGTTGAAAAACCACTTTTTGCACTTGTGTTAGTGTGGAAAAAACACTTTTTGCACTTGTGATAGTGATGAAAAACCACTTTTCGCACTTGTGTTAGTGTTGAAAAACCACTTTTCGCACTTGTGTTGGTGCAGGAAACCACTTTTGCTCTTGTATTAGTGTGGAAAAACCACTTTTCGCACTTGTGTTAGTGTTGAAAAACCACTTTTCGCACTTGTGTTAGTGTTGAAAAACCACTTTTTTCACTTGTGTTGGTGCAGGAAACCACTTTTGCACTTGTATTAGTGTGGAAAAAACACTTTTTGCACTTGTGTTAGTGTTGAAAAACCACTTTTCGCACTTGTGTTAGTGTTGAAAAACCACTTTTCGCCCTTGTGTTGGTGCAGGAAACCACTTTTGCACTTGTATTAGTGTGGGAAAAACACTTTTTGCACTTGTGATAGTGTTGAAAAACCACTTTTCGCACTTGTGTTAGTGTTGAAAAACCACTTTTCGCACTTGTGTTGGTGCAGGAAACCACTTTTGCACTTGTATAAGTGTGGAAAAACCACTTTTCGCACTTGTGTTAGTGTTGAAAAACCACTTTTGCACTTGTATTAGTGTGGAAAAAACACTTTTTGCACTTGTGATAGTGATGAAAAACCACTTTTCGCACTTGTGTTAGTGTTGAAAAACCACTTTTCGCACTTGTGTTGGTGCAGGAAACCACTTTTGCTCTTGTATTAGTGTGGAAAACCACTTTTCGCACTTGTGTTAGTGTTGAAAAACCACTTTTCGCACTTGTGTTAGTGTTGAAAAACCACTTTTTTCACTTGTGTTGGTGCAGGAAACCACTTTTGCACTTGTATTAGTGTGTAAAAAAACACTTTTTGCACTTGTGATAGTGTTGAAAAACCACTTTTCGCACTTGTTTGTGTTAGTGTTGAAAAAACACTTTTTGCACTTGTGTTAGTGTTGAAAAACCACTTTTCGCACTTGTGTTGGTGCAGGAACCCACTTTTGCACTTCTATTAGTGTTGAAAAACCACTTTTTGCACTTGTGTTAGTGTTGAAAAACCACTTTTCGCACTTGTGTTAGTGTTGAAAAACCACTTTTTGCACTTGTGTTGGTGCAGGAAACCACTTTTGCACTTGTGTTAGTGTTGAAAAACCACTTTTTGCACTTGTGTTAGTGTTGAAAAACCACTTTTCGCACTTGTGTTAGTGTTGAAAAACCACTTTTCGCACTTGTGTTAGTGTTGAAAAACCACTTTTCGCACTTGTGTTGGTGCAGGAAACCACTTTTTCACTTGTATTAGTGTGGGAAAAACACTTTTCGCACTTGCGTTAGTGTTGAAAAACCACTTTTTGCACTTGTGTTAGTGTTGAAAAACCACTTTTCGAACTTGTGTTGGTGCAGGAAACCACTTTTGCACTTGTATTAGTGTGGAAAAAACACTTTTTGCACTTGTGATAGTGATGAAAAACCACTTTTCGCACTTGTGTTAGTGTTGAAAAACCACTTTTCGCACTTGTGTTGGTGCAGGAAACCACTTTTGCTCTTGTATTAGTGTGGAAAAACCACTTTTCGCACTTGTGTTAGTGTTGAAAAACCACTTTTCGCACTTGTGTTAGTGTTGAAAAACCACTTTTTTCACTTGTGTTGGTGCAGGAAACCACTTTTGCACTTGTATTAGTGTGGAAAAAACACTTTTTGCACTTGTGATAGTGTTGAAAAACCACTTTTCGCACTTGTGTTAGTGTTGAAAAACCACTTTTCGCACTTGTGTTAGTGTTGAAAAACCACTTTTCGCACTTGTGTTGGTGCAGGAAACCACTTTTGCACTTCTATTAGTGTGGAAAAAACACTTTTTGCACTTGTGATAGTGTTGAAAAACCACTTTTCGCACTTGTGTTAGTGTTGGAAAACCACTTTTCGCACTTGTGTTGGTGCAGGAAAACCACTTTTGCACTTGTATTAGTGTGGAAAAACCACTTTTCGCACTTGTGTTAGTGTTGAAAAACCACTTTTCGCACTTGTGTTAGTGCAGGAAACCACTTTTGCACTTGTATTAGTGTGGAAAAAACACTTTTGCACTTGTGATAGTGTTGAAAAACCACTTTGCGCACTTGTGTTAGTGTTGAAAAACCACTTTTCGCACTTGTGTTGGTGCAGGAAACCACTTTTGCACTTGTATTAGTGTGGAAAAAACACTTTTTGCACTTGTGTTAGTGTTGAAAAACCACTTTTCGCACTTGTGTTAGTGTTGAAAAACCACTTTTCGCACTTGTGTTGGTGCAGGAAACCACTTTTGCACTTGTATTAGTGTTGAAAAACCACTTTTTGCACTTGTGTTGGTGCAGGAAACCACTTTTGCACTTGTATTAGTGTGGAAAAAACACTTTTTGCACTTGTGATAGTGTGGAAAAACCCACTTTTTGTACTTGTGATAGTTTTGAAAAACCCCTTTTCGCACTTGTGTTAGTGTTGAAAAACCACTTTTCGCACTTGTGTTAGTGTTGAAAAACCACTTTTCGCACTTGTGTTGGTGCAGGAAACCACTTCTGCACTTGTATTAGTGTGGAAAACCACTTTTCGCACTTGTGTTAGTGTTGAAAAACCACTTTTCGCACTTGTGTTAGTGTTGAAAAACCACTTTTCGCACTTGTGTTGGTGCAGGAAACCACTTTTGCACTTGTATTAGTGTGGAAAAAACACTTTTTGCACTTGTGATAGTGTAGAAAAACCACTTTTCGCACATGTGTTAGTGTTGGAAAACCACTTTTCGCACTTGCGTTAGTGTTGAAAAAACACTTTTCGCACTTGTGTTGGTGCAGGAAACCACTTTTGCACTTGTATTAGTGTGGAAAACCACTTTTCGCACTTGTGTTAGTGTTGAAAAACCACTTTTCGCACTTGTGTTAGTGTTGAAAAACCACTTTTAGCACTTGTGTTGGTGCAGGAAACCACTTTTGCACTTGTATTAGTGTGGAAAAAACACTTTTCGCACTTGTGTTAGTGTTGAAAAACCACTTTTCGCACTTGTGTTAGTGTTGAAATACCACTTTTTGCACTTGTGTTGTTGCAGGAAACCACTTTTGCACTTGTATTAGTGTGGAAAAAACACTTTTCACACTTGTGTTATTGTTGAAAAACCACTTTTCGCACTTGTGTTAGTGTTGAAAAACCACTTTTCGCACTTGTGTTGGTGCAGGAAACCACTTTTGCACTTGTATTAGTGTTGAAAAACCACTTTTCGCACTTGTGTTAGTGTTGTAAAACCACTTTTCGCACTTGTGTTGGTGCAGGAAACCACTTTTGCACTTGTATTAGTGTGGAAAAAACACTTTTTGCACTTGTGTTAGTGTTGAAAATCCACTTTTCGCACTTGTGTTAGTGTTGAAAAACCACTTTTCGCACTTGTGTTGGTGCAGGAAACCACTTTTGCACTTGTATTAGTGTGGAAAAAACACTTTTTGCACTTGTGTTAGTGTTGAAAAACCACTTTTCGCACTTGTGTTAGTGTTGAAAACCACTTTTCGCACTTGTGTTGTTGCAGGAAACCACTTTTGCACTTGTATTAGTGTGGAAAAAACACTTTTTGCACTTGTGATAGTGTTGAAAAACCACTTTTCGCACTTGTGTTGGTGCAGGAAACCACTTTTGCACTTATATTAGTGTGGAAAAACCACTTTTCGCACTTGTGTTAGTGTTGAAAAACCACTTTTTGCACTTGTGTTAGTGTTGAAAAACCACTTTTCGCACTTGTGTTGATGCAGGAAACCACTTTTGCACTTGTGTTAGTGTTGAAAAACCACTTTTCGCACTTGTGTTAGTGTTGAAAAACCACTTTTCGCACTTGTGTTAGTGTTGAAAAACCACTTTTCGCACTTGTGTTAGTGTTGAAAAACCACTTTTCGCACTTGTGTTGGTGCAGGAAACCACTTTTGCACTTGTATTAGTGTGGAAAAAACACTTTTTGCACTTGTGTTAGTATTGAAAAACCACTTTTCGCACTTGTGTTAGTGTTGAAAAACCACTTTTTGCACTTGTGTTAGTGTTGAAAAACCACTTTTGGCACTTGTGTTAGTGTTGAAATACCACTTTTCGCACTTGTGTTGGTGCAGGAAACCACTTTTGCACTTGTATTAGTGTGGAAAAAACACTTTTCGCACTTGTGTTAGTGTTGAAAAACCACTTTTCGCACTTGTGTTAGTGTTGAAATACCACTTTTTGCACTTGTGTTGTTGCAGGAAACCACTTTTGCACTTGTATTAGTGTGGAAAAAACACTTTTCGCACTTGTGTTATTGTTGAAAAACCACTTTTCGCACTTGTGTTAGTGTTGAAAAACCACTTTTCGCACTTGTGTTGGTGCAGGAAACCACTTTTGCACTTGTATTAGTGTTGAAAAACCACTTTTCGCACTTGTGTTAGTGTTGTAAAACCACTTTTCGCACTTGTGTTGGTGCAGGAAACCACTTTTGCACTTGTATTAGTGTGGAAAAAACACTTTTTGCACTTGTGTTAGTGGTGAAAATCCACTTTTCGCACTTGTGTTAGTGTTGAAAAACCACTTTTTGCACTTGTGTTGGTGCAGGAAACCACTTTTGCACTTGTATTAGTGTGGAAAAAAACACATTACGCACTTGTGTTAGTGTTGAAAAACCACTTTTCGCACTTGTGTTAGCGTTGAAAAACCACTTTTCGCACTTTGTGTTGGTGCAGGAAACCACTTTTGCACTTGTATTAGTGTGGAAAAAACACTTTTTTGCACTTGTGATAGTGTTGAAAAACCACTTTTCGCACTTGTGTTAGTGTGAAAAACCACTTTTCGCACTTGTGTTGGTGCAGGAAACCACTTTTGCACTTGTATTAGTGTGGGAAAAACACTTTTTGCACTTGTGATAGTGTTGAAAAACCACTTTTCGCACTTGTGTTAGTGTTGAAAAACCACTTTTCGCACTTGTGTTGGTGCAGGAAACCACTTTTTGCACTTGTATAAGTGTGGGAAAACCACTTTTCGCACTTGTGTTAGTGTTGATAAACCACTTTTTGCACTCGTGTTAGTGTTGAACAACCACTTTTCGCACTTGTGTTAGTGTTGAAAAACCACTTTTTCGCACTTGTGTTAGTGTGGAAAAAACACTTTTTGCACTTGTGATAGTGATGAAAAACCACTTTTCGCACTTGTGTTAGTGTTGAAAAACCACTTTTCGCACTTGTGTTGGTGCAGGAAACCACTTTTGCTCTTGTATTAGTGTGGAAAAACCACTTTTCGCACTTGTGTTAGTGTTGAAAAACCACTTTTCGCACTTGTGTTAGTGTTGAAAAACCACTTTTTTCACTTGTGTTGGTGCAGGAAACCACTTTTGCACTTGTATTAGTGTGGAAAAAACACTTTTTGCACTTGTGTTAGTGTTGAAAAACCACTTTTCGCACTTGTGTTAGTGTTGAAAAACCACTTTTCGCACTTGTGTTGGTGCAGGAAACCACTTTTGCACTTGTATTAGTGTGGGAAAAACACTTTTTGCACTTGTGATAGTGTTGAAAAACCACTTTTCGCACTTGTGTTAGTGTTGAAAACCACTTTTCGCACTTGTGTTAGTGTGGAAAAAACACTTTTTGCACTTGTGATAGTGATGAAAAACCACTTTTCGCACTTGTGTTAGTGTTGAAAAACCACTTTTCGCACTTGTGTTGGTGCAGGAAACCACTTTTGCTCTTGTATTAGTGTGGAAAAACCACTTTTCGCACTTGTGTTAGTGTTGAAAAACCACTTTTCGCACTTGTGTTAGTGTTGAAAAACCACTTTTTTCACTTGTGTTGGTGCAGGAAACCACTTTTGCACTTGTATTAGTGTGGAAAAAAACACTTTTTGCACTTGTGTTAGTGTTGAAAAACCACATTTCGCACTTGTGTTAGTGTTGAAAAACCACTTTTCGCCCTTGTGTTGGTGCAGGAAACCACTTTTGCACTTGTATTAGTGTGGGAAAAACACTTTTTGCACTTGTGATAGTGTTGAAAAACCACTTTTCGCACTTGTGTTAGTGTTGAAAAACCACTTTTCGCACTTGTGTTGGTGCAGGAAACCACTTTTGCACTTGTATAAGTGTGGAAAAACCACTTTTCGCACTTGTGTTAGTGTTGAAAACCACTTTTGCACTTGTATTAGTGTGGAAAAAACACTTTTTGCACTTGTGATAGTGATGAAAAACCACTTTTCGCACTTGTGTTAGTGTTGAAAAACCACTTTTCGCACTTGTGTTGGTGCAGGAAACCACTTTTGCTCTTGTATTAGTGTGGAAAAACCACTTTTCGCAACTTGTGTTAGTGTTGAAAAACCACTTTTCGCACTTGTGTTAGTGTTGAAAAACCACTTTTTTCACTTGTGTTGGTGCAGGAAACCACTTTTGCACTTGTATTAGTGTGTAAAAAAACACTTTTTGCACTTGTGATAGTGTTGAAAAACCACTTTTCGCACTTGTGTTAGTGTTGAAAAAACACTTTTGCACTTGTGTTAGTGTTGAAAAACCACTTTTCGCACTTGTGTTGGTGCAGGAACCCACTTTTGCACTTCTATTAGTGTTGAAAAACCACTTTTTGCACTTGTGTTAGTGTTGAAAAACCACTTTTCGCACTTGTGTTAGTGTTGAAAAACCACTTTTTGCACTTGTGTTGGTGCAGGAAACCACTTTTGCACTTGTGTTAGTGTTGAAAAACCACTTTTTGCACTTGTGTTAGTGTTGAAAAACCACTTTTCGCACTTGTGTTAGTGTTGAAAAACCACTTTTCGCACTTGTGTTAGTGTTGAAAAACCACTTTTCGCACTTGTGTTAGTGTTGAAAAACCACTTTTCGCACTTGTGTTGGTGCAGGAAACCACTTTTTCACTTGTATTAGTGTGGAAAAACCACTTTTCGCACTTGTGTTGGTGCAGGAACCACTTTTGCTCTTGTATTAGTGTGGAAAAACCACTTTTCGCACTTGTGTTAGTGTTGAAAAACCACTTTTCGCACTTGTGTTAGTGTTGAAAAAACCACTTTTTTCACTTGTGTTGGTGCAGGAAACCACTTTTGCACTTGTATTAGTGTGTAAAAAAACACTTTTTGCACTTGTGATAGTGTTGAAAAACCACTTTTCGCACTTGTGTTAGTGTTGAAAAACACTTTTTGCACTTGTGTTAGTGTTGAAAAACCACTTTTCGCACTTGTGTTGGTGCAGGAACCCACTTTTGCACTTCTATTAGTGTTGAAAAACCACTTTTTGCACTTGTGTTAGTGTTGAAAAACCACTTTCGCACTTGTGTTAGTGTTGAAAAACCACTTTTTGCACTTGTGTTGGTGCAGGAAACCACTTTTGCACTTGTGTTAGTGTTGAAAACCACTTTTTGCACTTGTGTTAGTGTTGAAAAACCACTTTTCGCACTTGTGTTAGTGTTGAAAAACCACTTTTCGCACTTGTGTTAGTGTTGAAAAACCACTTTTCGCACTTGTGTTAGTGTTGAAAAACCACTTTTCGCACTTGTGTTGGTGCAGGAAACCACTTTTGCTCTTGTATTAGTGTGGAAAAACCACTTTTCGCACTTGTGTTAGTGTTGAAAAAACCACTTTTTGCACTTGTGTTAGTGTTGAAAAACCACTTTTTTCACTTGTGTTGGTGCAGGAAACCACTTTTGCACTTGTATTAGTGTGGAAAAAACACTTTTTGCACTTGTGTTAGTGTTGAAAAACCACTTTTCGCACTTGTGTTAGTGTTGAAAAACCACTTTTCGCCCTTGTGTTGGTGCAGGAAACCACTTTTGCACTTGTATTAGTGTGGGAAAAACACTTTTTGCACTTGTGATAGTGTTGAAAAACCACTTTTCGCACTTGTGTTAGTGTTGAAAAACCACTTTTCGCACTTGTGTTGGTGCAGGAAACCACTTTTGCACTTGTATAGTGTGGAAAAACCACTTTTCGCACTTGTGTTAGTGTTGAAAAACCACTTTTGCACTTGTATTAGTGTGGAAAAAAACACTTTTTGCACTTGTGATAGTGATGAAAAACCACTTTTCGCACTTGTGTTAGTGTTGAAAAACCACTTTTCGCACTTGTGTTGGTGCAGGAAACCACTTTTGCTCTTGTATTAGTGTGGAAAAACCACTTTTCGCATTTGTGTTAGTGTTGAAAAACCACTTTTCGCACTTGTGTTAGTGTTGAAAAACCACTTTTTTCACTTGTGTTGGTGCAGGAAACCACTTTTGCACTTGTATTAGTGTGTAAAAAAACACTTTTTGCACTTGTGATAGTGTTGAAAAACCACTTTTCGCACTTGTGTTAGTGTTGAAAAAACACTTTTTGCACTTGTGTTAGTGTTGAAAAACCACTTTTCGCACTTGTGTTGGTGCAGGAACCCACTTTTGCACTTCTATTAGTGTTGAAAAACCACTTTTTGCACTTGTGTTAGTGTTGAAAAACCACTTTTCGCACTTGTGTTAGTGTTGAAAAACCACTTTTTGCACTCGTGTTGGTGCAGGAACCCACTTTTGCACTTCTATTAGTGTGGAAAAAACACTTTTTGCACTTGTGATAGTGTTGAAAAACCACTTTTCGCACTTGTGTTAGTGTTGAAAAACCACTTTTTTCACTTGTGTTGGTGCAGGAAACCACTTTTGCACTTGTATTAGTGTGTAAAAAAACACTTTTTGCACTTGTGATAGTGTTGAAAAACCACTTTTCGCACTTGTGTTAGTGTTGAAAAAACACTTTTTGCACTTGTGTTAGTGTTGAAAAACCACTTTTCGCACTTGTGTTGGTGCAGGAACCCACTTTTGCACTTCTATTAGTGTTGAAAAACCACTTTTTGCACTTGTGTTAGTGTTGAAAAACCACTTTTCGCACTTGTGTTAGTGTTGAAAAACCACTTTTTGCACTTGTGTTGGTGCAGGAAACCACTTTTGCACTTGTGTTAGTGTTGAAAAACCACTTTTTGCACTTGTGTTAGTGTTGAAAAACCACTTTTCGCACTTGTGTTAGTGTTGAAAAACCACTTTTCGCACTTGTGTTAGTGTTGAAAAACCACTTTTCGCACTTGTGTTAGTGTTGAAAAACCACTTTTCGCACTTGTGTTGGTGCAGGAAACCACTTTTTCACTTGTATTAGTGTGGAAAAACCACTTTTCGCACTTGTGTTGGTGCAGGAAACCACTTTTGCTCTTGTATTAGTGTGGAAAAACCACTTTTCGCACTTGTGTTAGTGTTGAAAAACCACTTTTCGCACTTGTGTTAGTGTTGAAAAACCACTTTTTTCACTTGTGTTGGTGCAGGAAACCACTTTTGCACTTGTATTAGTGTGTAAAAATACACTTTTTGCACTTGTGATAGTGTTGAAAAACCACTTTTCGCACTTGTGTTAGTGTTGAAAAAACACTTTTTGCACTTGTGTTAGTGTTGAAAAACCACTTTTCGCACTTGTGTTGGTGCAGGAACCCACTTTTGCACTTCTATTAGTGTTGAAAAACCACTTTTTGCACTTGTGTTAGTGTTGAAAAACCACTTTTCGCACTTGTGTTAGTGTTGAAAAACCACTTTTTGCACTTGTGTTGGTGCAGGAAACCACTTTTGCACTTGTGTTAGTGTTGAAAAACCACTTTTTGCACTTGTGTTAGTGTTGAAAAACCACTTTTCGCACTTGTGTTAGTGTTGAAAAACCACTTTTCGCACTTGTGTTAGTGTTGAAAAACCACTTTTCGCACTTGTGTTAGTGTTGAAAAACCACTTTTCGCACTTGTGTTGGTGCAGGAAACCACTTTTGCTCTTGTATTAGTGTGGAAAAACCACTTTTCGCACTTGTGTTAGTGTTGAAAAACCACTTTTCGCACTTGTGTTAGTGTTGAAAAACCACTTTTTTCACTTGTGTTGGTGCAGGAAACCACTTTTGCACTTGTATTAGTGTGGAAAAAACACTTTTTGCACTTGTGTTAGTGTTGAAAAACCACTTTTCGCACTTGTGTTAGTGTTGAAAAACCACTTTTCGCCCTTGTGTTGGTGCAGGAAACCACTTTTGCACTTGTATTAGTGTGGGAAAAACACTTTTTGCACTTGTGATAGTGTTGAAAAACCACTTTTCGCACTTGTGTTAGTGTTGAAAAACCACTTTTCGCACTTGTGTTGGTGCAGGAAACCACTTTTGCACTTGTATAAGTGTGGAAAAACCACTTTTCGCACTTGTGTTAGTGTTGAAAAACCACTTTTGCACTTGTATTAGTGTGGAAAAAACACTTTTTGCACTTGTGATAGTGATGAAAAACCACTTTTCGCACTTGTGTTAGTGTTGAAAAACCACTTTTCGCACTTGTGTTGGTGCAGGAAACCACTTTTGCTCTTGTATTAGTGTGGAAAAACCACTTTTCGCATTTGTGTTAGTGTTGAAAAACCACTTTTCGCACTTGTGTTAGTGTTGAAAAACCACTTTTTTCACTTGTGTTGGTGCAGGAAACCACTTTTGCACTTGTATTAGTGTGTAAAAAAAACACTTTTTGCACTTGTGATAGTGTTGAAAAACCACTTTTCGCACTTGTGTTAGTGTTGAAAAAACACTTTTTGCACTTGTGTTAGTGTTGAAAAACCACTTTTCGCACTTGTGTTGGTGCAGGAACCCACTTTTGCACTTCTATTAGTGTTGAAAAACCACTTTTTGCACCTGTGTTAGTGTTGAAAAACCACTTTTCGCACTTGTGTTAGTGTTGAAAAACCACTTTTTGCACTTGTGTTGGTGCAGGAAACCACTTTTGCACTTGTGTTAGTGTTGAAAAACCACTTTTTGCACTTGTGTTAGTGTTGAAAAACCACTTTTCGCACTTGTGTTAGTGTTGAAAAACCACTTTTCGCACTTGTGTTAGTGTTGAAAAACCACTTTTCGCACTTGTGTTAGTGTTGAAAAACCACTTTTCGCACTTGTGTTGGTGCAGGAAACCACTTTTTCACTTGTATTAGTGTGGGAAAAACACTTTTCGCACTTGCGTTAGTGTTGAAAAACCACTTTTTGCACTTGTGTTAGTGTTGAAAAACCACTTTTCGAACTTGTGTTGGTGCAGGAAACCACTTTTGCACTTGTATTAGTGTGGAAAAAACACTTTTTGCACTTGTGATAGTGATGAAAAACCACTTTTCGCACTTGTGTTAGTGTTGAAAAACCACTTTTCGCACTTGTGTTGGTGCAGGAAACCACTTTTGCTCTTGTATTAGTGTGGAAAAACCACTTTTCGCACTTGTGTTAGTGTTGAAAAACCACTTTTCGCACTTGTGTTAGTGTTGAAAAACCACTTTTTTCACTTGTGTTGGTGCAGGAAACCACTTTTGCACTTGTATTAGTGTGGAAAAAACACTTTTTGCACTTGTGATAGTGTTGAAAAACCACTTTTCGCACTTGTGTTAGTGTTGAAAAACCACTTTTCGCACTTGTGTTAGTGTTGAAAAACCACTTTTCGCACTTGTGTTGGTGCAGGAAACCAATTTTGCACTTCTATTAGTGTGGAAAAAACACTTTTTGCACTTGTGATAGTGTTGAAAAACCACTTTTCGCACTTGTGTTAGTGTTGGAAAACCACTTTTCGCACTTGTGTTGGTGCAGGAAAACCACTTTTGCACTTGTATTAGTGTGGAAAAACCACTTTTCGCACTTGTGTTAGTGTTGAAAAACCACTTTTCGCACTTGTGTTAGTGCAGGAAACCACTTTTGCACTTGTATTAGTGTGGAAAAAACACTTTTGCACTTGTGATAGTGTTGAAAAACCACTTTGCGCACTTGTGTTAGTGTTGAAAAACCACTTTTCGCACTTGTGTTGGTGCAGGAAACCACTTTTGCACTTGTATTAGTGTGGAAAAAACACTTTTTGCACTTGTGTTAGTGTTGAAAAACCACTTTTCGCACTTGTGTTAGTGTTGAAAAACCACTTTTCGCACTTGTGTTGGTGCAGGAAACCACTTTTGCACTTGTATTAGTGTTGAAAAACCACTTTTTGCACTTGTGTTGGTGCAGGAAACCACTTTTGCACTTGTATTAGTGTGGAAAAAACACTTTTTGCACTTGTGATAGTGTGGAAAAACCACTTTTTGTACTTGTGATAGTTTTGAAAAACCCCTTTTCGCACTTGTGTTAGTGTTGAAAAACCACTTTTCGCACTTGTGTTAGTGTTGAAAAACCACTTTTCGCACTTGTGTTGGTGCAGGAAACCACTTCTGCACTTGTATTAGTGTGGAAAACCACTTTTCGCACTTGTGTTAGTGTTGAAAAACCACTTTTCGCACTTGTGTTAGTGTTGAAAAACCACTTTTCGCACTTGTGTTGGTGCAGGAAACCACTTTTGCACTTGTATTAGTGTGGAAAAAACACTTTTTGCACTTGTGATAGTGTAGAAAAACCACTTTTCGCACATGTGTTAGTGTTGGAAAACCACTTTTCGCACTTGCGTTAGTGTTGAAAAAACACTTTTCGCACTTGTGTTGGTGCAGGAAACCACTTTTGCACTTGTATTAGTGTGGAAAACCACTTTTCGCACTTGTGTTAGTGTTGAAAAACCACTTTTCGCACTTGTGTTAGTGTTGAAAAACCACTTTTAGCACTTGTGTTGGTGCAGGAAACCACTTTTGCACTTGTATTAGTGTGGAAAAAACACTTTTTGCACTTGTGATAGTGTTGAAAAACCACTTTTCGCACTTGTGTTAGTGTTGGAAAACCACTTTTTGCACTTGCGTTAGTGTTGAAAAACCACTTTTCGCACTTGTTTTGGTGCAGGAAACCACTTTTGCACTTGTATTAGTGTGGATAAACCACTTTTCACACTTGTGTTAGTGTTGAAAAACCACTTTTCGCACTTGTGTTAGTGTTGAAAAACCACTTTTCGCACTTGTGTTGGTGCAGGAAACCACTTTTGCACTTGTATAGTGTGGAAAAAACACTTTTTGCACTTGTGATAGTGTTGAAAAACCACTTTTGGCACTTGTGTTAGTGTTGAAATACCACTTTTCGCACTTGTGTTGGTGCAGGAAACCACTTTTGCACTTGTATTAGTGTGGAAAAAACACTTTTCGCACTTGTGTTAGTGTTGAAAAACCACTTTTCGCACTTGTGTTAGTGTTGAAATACCACTTTTTGCACTTGTGTTGTTGCAGGAAACCACTTTTGCACTTGTATTAGTGTGGAAAAAACACTTTTCACACTTGTGTTATTGTTGAAAAACCACTTTTCGCACTTGTGTTAGTGTTGAAAAACCACTTTTCGCACTTGTGTTGGTGCAGGAAACCACTTTTGCACTTGTATTAGTGTTGAAAAACCACTTTTCGCACTTGTGTTAGTGTTGTAAAACCACTTTTCGCACTTGTGTTGGTGCAGGAAACCACTTTTGCACTTGTATTAGTGTGGAAAAAACACTTTTTGCACTTGTGTTAGTGTTGAAAATCCACTTTTCGCACTTGTGTTAGTGTTGAAAAACCACTTTTTGCACTTGTGTTGGTGCAGGAAACCACTTTTGCACTTGTATTAGTGTGGAAAAAAACACATTACGCACTTGTGTTAGTGTTGAAAAACCACTTTTCGCACTTGTGTTAGTGTTGAAAAACCACTTTTCGCACTTGTGTTGGTGCAGGAAACCACTTTTGCACTTGTATTAGTGTGGAAAAAACACTTTTTGCACTTGTGATAGTGTTTAAAAACCACTTTTCGCACTTGTGTTAGTGTTGAAAAACCACTTTTCGCACTTGTGTTGGTGCAGGAAACCACTTTTGCACTTGTATTAGTGTGGGAAAAACACTTTTTGCACTTGTGATAGTGTTGAAAAACCACTTTTCGCACTTGTGTTAGTGTTGAAAAACCACTTTTCGCACTTGTGTTGGTGCAGGAAACCACTTTTGCACTTGTATAAGTGTGGAAAAACCACTTTTCGCACTTGTGTTAGTGTTGATAAACCACTTATTGCACTCGTGTTAGTGTTGAACAACCACTTTTCGCACTTGTGTTAGTGTTGAAAAACCACTTTCGCACTTGTGTTAGTGTGGAAAAAACACTTTTTGCACTTGTGATAGTGATGAAAAACCACTTTTCGCACTTGTGTTAGTGTTGAAAAACCACTTTTCGCACTTGTGTTGGTGCAGGAAACCACTTTTGCTCTTGTATTAGTGTGGAAAAACCACTTTTCGCACTTGTGTTAGTGTTGAAAAACCACTTTTCGCACTTGTGTTATTGTTGAAAAACCACTTTTTTCACTTGTGTTGGTGCAGGAAACCACTTTTGCACTTGTATTAGTGTGGAAAAAACACTTTTTGCACTTGTGTTAGTGTTGAAAAACCACTTTTCGCACTTGTGTTAGTGTTGAAAAACCACTTTTCGCACTTGTGTTGGTGCAGGAAACCACTTTTGCACTTGTATTAGTGTGGGAAAAACACTTTTTGCACTTGTGATAGTGTTGAAAAACCACTTTTCGCACTTGTGTTAGTGTTGAAAAACCACTTTTCGCACTTGTGTTAGTGTGGAAAAAACACTTTTTGCACTTGTGATAGTGATGAAAAACCACTTTTCGCACTTGTGTTAGTGTTGAAAAACCACTTTTCGCACTTGTGTTGGTGCAGGAAACCACTTTTGCTCTTGTATTAGTGTGGAAAAACCACTTTTCGCACTTGTGTTAGTGTTGAAAATCCACTTTTCGCACTTGTGTTAGTGTTGAAAAACCACTTTTTGCACTTGTGTTGGTGCAGGAAACCACTTTTGCACTTGTATTAGTGTGGAAAAAAACACTTTTTGCACTTGTGTTAGTGTTGAAAAACCACTTTTCGCACTTGTGTTAGTGTTGAAAAACCACTTTTCGCACTTGTGTTGGTGCAGGAAACCACTTTTGCACTTGTATTAGTGTTGAAAAACCACTTTTTGCACTTGTGTTGGTGCAGGAAACCACTTTTGCACTTGTATTAGTGTGGAAAAAAACACTTTTTGCACTTGTGATAGTGTGGAAAAACCACTTTTTGTACTTGTGATAGTTTTGAAAAACCCCTTTTCGCACTTGTGTTAGTGTTGAAAAACCACTTTTCGCACTTGTGTTAGTGTTGAAAAACCACTTTTCGCACTTGTGTTGGTGCAGGAAACCACTTCTGCACTTGTATTAGTGTGGAAAACCACTTTTCGCACTTGTGTTAGTGTTGAAAAACCACTTTTCGCACTTGTGTTAGTGTTGAAAAACCACTTTTCGCACTTGTGTTGGTGCAGGAAACCACTTTTGCACTTGTATTAGTGTGGAAAAAACACTTTTTGCACTTGTGATAGTGTAGAAAAACCACTTTTCGCACATGTGTTAGTGTTGGAAAACCACTTTTCGCACTTGCGTTAGTGTTGAAAAAACACTTTTCGCACTTGTGTTGGTGCAGGAAACCACTTTTGCACTTGTATTAGTGTGGAAAACCACTTTTCGCACTTGTGTTAGTGTTGAAAAACCACTTTTCGCACTTGTGTTAGTGTTGAAAAACCACTTTTAGCACTTGTGTTGGTGCAGGAAACCACTTTTGCACTTGTATTAGTGTGGAAAAAAACACTTTTTGCACTTGTGATAGTGTTGAAAAACCACTTTTCGCACTTGTGTTAGTGTTGGAAAACCACTTTTTGCACTTGCGTTAGTGTTGAAAAACCACTTTTCGCACTTGTTTTGGTGCAGGAAACCACTTTTGCACTTGTATTAGTGTGGATAAACCACTTTTCACACTTGTGTTAGTGTTGAAAAACCACTTTTCGCACTTGTGTTAGTGTTGAAAAACCACTTTTCGCACTTGTGTTGGTGCAGGAAACCACTTTTGCACTTGTATAGTGTGGAAAAAAACACTTTTTGCACTTGTGATAGTGTTGAAAAACCACTTTTGGCACTTGTGTTAGTGTTGAAATACCACTTTTCACACTTGTGTTGGTGCAGGAAACCACTTTTGCACTTGTATTAGTGTGGAAAAAACACTTTTCGCACTTGTGTTAGTGTTGAAAAACCACTTTTCGCACTTGTGTTAGTGTTGAAATACCACTTTTTGCACTTGTGTTGTTGCAGGAAACCACTTTTGCACTTGTATTAGTGTGGAAAAAACACTTTTCACACTTGTGTTATTGTTGAAAAACCACTTTTCGCACTTGTGTTAGTGTTGAAAAACCACTTTTCGCACTTGTGTTGGTGCAGGAAACCACTTTTGCACTTGTATTAGTGTTGAAAAACCACTTTTCGCACTTGTGTTAGTGTTGTAAAACCACTTTTCGCACTTGTGTTGGTGCAGGAAACCACTTTTGCACTTGTATTAGTGTGGAAAAAACACTTTTTGCACTTGTGTTAGTGTTGAAAATCCACTTTTCGCACTTGTGTTAGTGTTGAAAAACCACTTTTTGCACTTGTGTTGGTGCAGGAAACCACTTTTGCACTTGTATTAGTGTGGAAAAAAACACATTACGCACTTGTGTTAGTGTTGAAAAACCACTTTTCGCACTTGTGTTAGTGTTGAAAAACCACTTTTCGCACTTGTGTTGGTGCAGGAAACCACTTTTGCACTTGTATTAGTGTGGAAAAAACACTTTTTGCACTTGTGATAGTGTTTAAAAACCACTTTTCGCACTTGTGTTAGTGTTGAAAAACCACTTTTCGCACTTGTGTTGGTGCAGGAAACCACTTTTGCACTTGTATTAGTGTGGGAAAAACACTTTTTGCACTTGTGATAGTGTTGAAAAACCACTTTTCGCACTTGTGTTAGTGTTGAAAAACCACTTTTCGCACTTGTGTTGGTGCAGGAAACCACTTTTGCACTTGTATAAGTGTGGAAAAACCACTTTTCGCACTTGTGTTAGTGTTGATAAACCACTTATTGCACTCGTGTTAGTGTTGAACAACCACTTTTCGCACTTGTGTTAGTGTTGAAAAACCACTTTTCGCACTTGTGTTAGTGTGGAAAAAAACACTTTTTGCACTTGTGATAGTGATGAAAAACCACTTTTCGCACTTGTGTTAGTGTTGAAAAACCACTTTTCGCACTTGTGTTGGTGCAGGAAACCACTTTTGCTCTTGTATTAGTGTGGAAAAACCACTTTTCGCACTTGTGTTAGTGTTGAAAAACCACTTTTCGCACTTGTGTTATTGTTGAAAAACCACTTTTTTCACTTGTGTTGGTGCAGGAAACCACTTTTGCACTTGTATTAGTGTGGAAAAAACACTTTTTGCACTTGTGTTAGTGTTGAAAAACCACTTTTCGCACTTGTGTTAGTGTTGAAAAACCACTTTTCGCACTTGTGTTGGTGCAGGAAACCACTTTTGCACTTGTATTAGTGTGGGAAAAACACTTTTTGCACTTGTGATAGTGTTGAAAAACCACTTTTCGCACTTGTGTTAGTGTTGAAAAACCACTTTTCGCACTTGTGTTAGTGTGGAAAAAACACTTTTTGCACTTGTGATAGTGATGAAAAACCACTTTTCGCACTTGTGTTAGTGTTGAAAAACCACTTTTCGCACTTGTGTTGGTGCAGGAAACCACTTTTGCTCTTGTATTAGTGTGGAAAAACCACTTTTCGCACTTGTGTTAGTGTTGAAAATCCACTTTTCGCACTTGTGTTAGTGTTGAAAAACCACTTTTTGCACTTGTGTTGGTGCAGGAAACCACTTTTGCACTTGTATTAGTGTTGAAAAACCACTTTTCGCACTTGTGTTAGTGTTGTAAAACCACTTTTCGCACTTGTGTTGGTGCAGGAAACCACTTTTGCACTTGTATTAGTGTGGAAAAAACACTTTTTGCACTTGTGTTAGTGTTGAAAATCCACTTTTCGCACTTGTGTTAGTGTTGAAAAAACACTTTTTGCACTTGTGTTGGTGCAGGAAACCACTTTTGCACTTGTATTAGTGTGGAAAAAAACACATTACGCACTTGTGTTAGTGTTGAAAAACCACTTTTCGCACTTGTGTTAGTGTTGAAAAACCACTTTTCGCACTTGTGTTGGTGCAGGAAACCACTTTTGCACTTGTATTAGTGTGGAAAAACCACTTTTCGCACTTGTGTTGGTGCAGGAAACCACTTTTGCACTTGTATAAGTGTGGAAAAACCACTTTTCGCACTTGTGTTAGTGTTGATAAACCACTTTTTGCACTCGTGTTAGTGTTGAACAACCACTTTTCGCACTTGTGTTAGTGTTGAAAAACCACTTTTCGCACTTGTGTTAGTGTGGAAAAAACACTTTTTGCACTTGTGATAGTGATGAAAAACCACTTTTCGCACTTGTGTTAGTGTTGAAAAACCACTTTTCGCACTTGTGTTGGTGCAGGAAACCACTTTTGCTCTTGTATTAGTGTGGAAAAACCACTTTTCGCACTTGTGTTAGTGTTGAAAAACCACTTTTCGCACTTGTGTTATTGTTGAAAAACCACTTTTTTCACTTGTGTTGGTGCAGGAAACCACTTTTGCACTTGTATTAGTGTGGAAAAAACACTTTTTGCACTTGTGTTAGTGTTGAAAAACCACTTTTCGCACTTGTGTTAGTGTTGAAAAACCACTTTTCGCACTTGTGTTGGTGCAGGAAACCACTTTTGCACTTGTATTAGTGTGGGAAAAACACTTTTTGCACTTGTGATAGTGTTGAAAAACCACTTTTCGCACTTGTGTTAGTGTTGAAAAACCACTTTTCGCACTTGTGTTAGTGTGGAAAAAACACTTTTTGCACTTGTGATAGTGATGAAAAACCACTTTTCGCACTTGTGTTAGTGTTGAAAAACCACTTTTCGCACTTGTGTTGGTGCAGGAAACCACTTTTGCTCTTGTATTAGTGTGGAAAAACCACTTTTCGCACTTGTGTTAGTGTTGAAAAACCACTTTTCGCACTTGTGTTAGTGTTGAAAAACCACTTTTTTCACTTGTGTTGGTGCAGGAAACCACTTTTGCACTTGTATTAGTGTGGAAAAAAACACTTTTTGCACTTGTGTTAGTGTTGAAAAACCACTTTTCGCACTTGTGTTAGTGTTGAAAAACCACTTTTCGCCCTTGTGTTGGTGCAGGAAACCACTTTTGCACTTGTATTAGAGTGGGAAAAACACTTTTTGCACTTGTGATAGTGTTGAAAAACCACTTTTCGCACTTGTGTTAGTGTTGAAAAACCACTTTTCGCACTTGTGTTGGTGCAGGAAACCACTTTTGCACTTGTATAAGTGTGGAAAAACCACTTTTCGCACTTGTGTTAGTGTTGAAAAACCACTTTTGCACTTGTATTAGTGTGGAAAAAACACTTTTTGCACTTGTGATAGTGATGAAAAACCACTTTTCGCACTTGTGTTAGTGTTGAAAAACCACTTTTTGCACTTGTGTTGGTGCAGGAAACCACTTTTGCTCTTGTATTAGTGTGGAAAAACCACTTTTCGCACTTGTGTTAGTGTTGAAAAACCACTTTTCGCACTTGTGTTAGTGTTGAAAAACCACTTTTTTCACTTGTGTTGGTGCAGGAAACCACTTTTGCACTTGTATTAGTGTGTAAAAAAACACTTTTTGCACTTGTGATAGTGTTGAAAAACCACTTTTCGCACTTGTGTTAGTGTTGAAAAAACACTTTTTGCACCTGTGTTAGTGTTGAAAAACCACTTTTCGCACTTGTGTTGGTGCAGGAACCCACTTTTGCACTTCTATTAGTGTTGAAAAACCACTTTTTGCACTTGTGTTAGTGTTGAAAAACCACTTTTCGCACTTGTGTTAGTGTTGAAAAACCACTTTTTGCACTTGTGTTGGTGCAGGAAACCACTTTTGCACTTGTATTAGTGTGGAAAAAACACTTTTCGCACTTGTGTTAGTGTTGAAAAACCACTTTTGCACTTGTATTAGTGTTGAAAAACCACTTTTCGCACTTGTGTTAGTGTTGTAAAACCACTTTTCGCACTTGTGTTGGTGCAGGAAACCACTTTTGCACTTGTATTAGTGTGGAAAAAACACTTTTTGCACTTGTGTTAGTGTTGAAAATCCACTTTTCGCACTTGTGTTAGTGTTGAAAAACCACTTTTTGCACTTGTGTTGGTGCAGGAAACCACTTTTGCACTTGTATTAGTGTGGAAAAAAACACATTACGCACTTGTGTTAGTGTTGAAAAACCACTTTTCGCACTTGTGTTAGTGTTGAAAAACCACTTTTCGCACTTGTGTTGGTGCAGGAAACCACTTTTGCACTTGTATTAGTGTGGAAAAAACACTTTTTGCACTTGTGATAGTGTTTAAAAACCACTTTTCGCACTTGTGTTAGTGTTGAAAAACCACTTTTCGCACTTGTGTTGGTGCAGGAAACCACTTTTGCACTTGTATTAGTGTGGGAAAAACACTTTTTGCACTTGCGATAGTGTTGAAAAACCACTTTTCGCACTTGTGTTAGTGTTGAAAAACCACTTTTCGCACTTGTGTTGGTGCAGCAAACCACTTTTGCACTTGTATAAGTGTGGAAAAACCACTTTTCGCACTTGTGTTAGTGTTGATAAACCACTTTTTGCACTCGTGTTAGTGTTGAACAACCACTTTTCGCACTTGTGTTAGTGTTGAAAAACCACTTTTCGCACTTGTGTTAGTGTGGAAAAAACACTTTTTGCACTTGTGATAGTGATGAAAAACCACTTTTCGCACTTGTGTTAGTGTTGAAAAACCACTTTTCGCACTTGTGTTGGTGCAGGAAACCACTTTTGCTCTTGTATTAGTGTGGAAAAACCACTTTTCGCACTTGTGTTAGTGTTGAAAAACCACTTTTCGCACTTGTGTTAGTGTTGAAAAACCACTTTTTTCACTTGTGTTGGTGCAGGAAACCACTTTTGCACTTGTATTAGTGTGGAAAAAACACTTTTTGCACTTG
>NW_027617478.1:0-115000 GCF_964187855.1 Myxine glutinosa
AACACTTTTTGCACTTGTGATAGTGTTGAAAAACCACTTTTCGCACTTCTGTTAGTGTTGAAAAACCACTTTTCACACTTGTGTTGGTGCAGGAAACCACATTTGCACTTGTATTAGTGTGGAAAAAACACTTTTTGCACTTGTGATATTTTTGAAAAACCACTTTTCTAACTTGTGTTAGTGTTGAAAAACCACTTTTCGCACTTGTGTTAGTGTTGAAAAACCACTTTTCGTACTTGTGTTGGTGCAGGAAACCACTTTTGCACTTGTATTAGTGTGGAAAAAAACACTTTTTGCACTTGTGATAGTGTTGAAAAACCACTTTTCACACTTGTGTTAGTGTTGAAAAAACACTTTTCGCACTTGTGTTGGTGCAGGAAACCACTTTTGCACTTGTATTAGTGTGGAAAAACCACTTTTCGCACTTGTGTTAGTGTTGAAAAACGACTTTTCGCACTTGTGTTAGTGTTGAAAAACCACTTTTCGCACTTGTGTTGGTTCAGGAAACCACTTTTGCACTTGTATTAGTGTGGAAAAACCACTTTTCGCACTTGTGTTAGTGTTGAAAAACCACTTTTCGCACTTCTGTTAGTGTTGAAAAACCACTTTTCGCACTTGTGTTGGTGCAGGAAACCACTTTTGCACTTGTATTAGTGTGGAAAAAACACTTTTTGCACTTGTGATAGTGTTGAAAAACCACTTTTCGCACTTGTGTTAGTGTTGAAAAACCACTTTTCGCACTTGTGTTGGTGCAGGAAACCACTTTTGCACTTGTATTAGTGTGGAAAAACCACTTTTCGCACTTGTGTTAGTGTTGAAAAACCACTTTTCGCACTTGTGTTAGTGTTGAAAAACCACTTTTTGCACTTGTGTTGGTGCAGGAAACCACTTTTGCACTTGTATTAGTGTGGAAAAAACACTTTTTGCACTTGTGATAGTGTTGAAAAACCACTTTTCGCACTTGTGTTAGTGTTGAAAAACCACTTTTCGCACTTGTGTTGGTGCAGGAAACCACTTTTGCACTTGTATTAGTGTGGAAAACCACTTTTCGCACTTGTGTTAGTGTTGAAAAACCACTTTTCGCACTTGTGTTAGTGTTGAAAAACCACTTTTCGCACTTGTGTTGGTGCAGGAAACCACTTTTGCACTTGTATTAGTGTGGAAAAAACACTTTTTGCACTTGTGATAGTGTTGAAAAACCACTTTTCGCACTTGTGTTAGTGTTGAAAAACCACTTTTCGCACTTGTGTTGGTGCAGGAAACCACTTTTGCACTTGTATTAGTGTGGAAAAACTACTTTTCGGACTTGTGTTAGTGTTGAAAAACCACTTTTCGCACTTGTGTTAGTGTTGAAAAACCACTTTTCGCACTTGTGTTGGTGCAGTAAACCACTTTTGCACTTGTATTAGTGTGGAAAAAGCACTTTTTGCACTTGTGATAGTGTTGAAAAACCACTTTTCGCACTTGTGTTAGTGTTGAAAAACCACTTTCGCACTTGTGTTGGTGCAGGAAACCACTTTTGCACTTGTATTAGTGTGGAAAAACCACTTTTCGCTCTTGTGTTAGTGTTGAAAAACCATTTTTCGCACTTGTGTTAGTGTTGAAAAACCACTTTTTGCACTTGTGTTGGTGCAGGAAACCACTTTTGCACTTGTATTAGTGTGGAAAAAACACTTTTTGCACTTGTGTTAGTGTTGAAAAACCACTTTTCGCACTTGTGTTATTGTTGAAAAACCACTTTTTGCACTTGTGTTGGTGCAGGAAACCACTTTTGCACTTGTATTAGTGTGGAAAAACCACTTTTCGCACTTGTGTTAGTGTTGAAAAACCACTTTTCGCACTTGTGTTAGTGTTGAAAAACCACTTTTCGCACTTGTGTTAGTGTTGAAAAACCACTTTTCGCACTTGTATTGGTGCAGGAAACCACTTTTGCACTTGTATTAGTGTGGAAAAAACACTTTTTGCACTCGTGATAGTGTTGAAAAACCACTTTTTGCACTTGTGTTAGTGTTGAAAAACCACTTTTCGCACTTGTGTTGGTGCAGAAAACCACTTTTGCACTTGTATTAGTGTTGAAAAACCACTTTTCGCACTTGTGTTAGTGTTGAAAAACCACTTTTCGCACTTGTGTTAGTGTTGAAAAAACACTTTTCGCACTTGTGTTAGTGTTGAAAAACCACTTTTCGCTCGTGTGTTAGTGTTGAAAAACCACTTTTCGCACTTGTGTTGATGCAGGAAACCACTTTTGCACTTGTATTAGTGTGAAAAAAACACTTTCCGCACTTGTGTTAGTGTTGAAAAACCACTTTTCGCACTTGTGTTAGTGTTGAAAAACCACTTTTCGCACTTGTGTTGGTGCAAGAAACCACTTTTGCACTTGTATTAGTGTGGAAAAAACACTTTTCGCACTTGTGATAGTGTTGAAAAACCACTTCTCGCACTTGTGTTAGTGTTGAAAAACCACTTTTCGCACTTGTGTTAGTGTTGAAAAACCACTTTTCGCACTTGTATTGGTGCAGGAAACCACTTTTGCACTTGTATTAGTGTGGAAAAACCACTTTTCGCACTTGTGTTAGTGTTGAAAAACCACTTTTCGCACTTGTGTTAGTGTTGAAAAACCACTTTTCGCACTTGTGTTAGTGTTGAAAAACCACTTTTCGCACTTGTGTTGGTGCAGGAAACCACTTTTGCACTTGTATTAGTGTGGAAAAAAACACTTTTTGCACTTGTGATAGTGTTGAAAAACCACTTTTCGCACTTGTGTTAGTGTTGAAAAACCACTTTTCGCACTTGTGTTAGTGTTGAAAAACCACTTTTCGCACTTGTGTTGGTGCAGGAAACCACTTTTGCACTTGTATTAGTGTGGAAAAAAACACTTTTTGCACTTGTGATAGTGTTGAAAAACCACTTTTCACACTTGTGTTAGTGTTGAAAAAACACTTTTCGCACCTTGTGTTGGTGCAGGAAACCACTTTTGCACTTGTATTAGTGTGGAAAAACCACTTTTCGCACTTGTGTTAGTGTTGAAAAACGACTTTTCGCACTTGTGTTAGTGTTGAAAAACCACTTTTCGCACTTGTGTTGGTTCAGGAAACCACTTTTGCACTTGTATTAGTGTGGAAAAACCACTTTTCGCACTTGTGTTAGTGTTGAAAAACCACTTTTCGCACTTCTGTTAGTGTTGAAAAACCACTTTTCGCACTTGTGTTGGTGCAGGAAACCACTTTTGCACTTGTATTAGTGTGGGAAAAACACTTTTTGCACTTGTGATAGTGTTGAAAAACCACTTTTCGCACTTGTGTTAGTGTTGAAAAACCACTTTTCGCACTTGTGTTGGTGCAGGAAACCACTTTTGCACTTGTATTAGTGTGGAAAAACCACTTTTCGCACTTGTGTTAGTGTTGAAAAACCACTTTTCGCACTTGTGTTAGTGTTGAAAAACCACTTTTTGCACTTGTGTTGGTGCAGGAAACCACTTTTGCACTTGTATTAGTGTGGAAAAAACACTTTTTGCACTTGTGATAGTGTTGAAAAACCACTTTTCGCACTTGTGTTAGTGTTGAAAAACCACTTTTCGCACTTGTGTTGGTGCAGGAAACCACTTTTGCACTTGTATTAGTGTGGAAAACCACTTTTCGCACTTGTGTTAGTGTTGAAAAACCACTTTTCGCACTTGTGTTAGTGTTGAAAAACCACTTTTCGCACTTGTGTTGGTGCAGGAAACCACTTTTGCACTTGTATTAGTGTGGAAAAAACACTTTTTGCACTTGTGATAGTGTTGAAAAACCACTTTTCGCACTTGTGTTAGTGTTGAAAAACCACTTTTCGCACTTGTGTTGGTGCAGGAAACCACTTTTGCACTTGTATTAGTGTGGAAAAACTACTTTTCGGACTTGTGTTAGTGTTGAAAAACCACTTTTCGCACTTGTGTTAGTGTTGAAAAACCACTTTTCGCACTTGTGTTGGTGCAGTAAACCACTTTTGCACTTGTATTAGTGTGGAAAAAGCACTTTTTGCACTTGTGATAGTGTTGAAAAACCACTTTTCGCACTTGTGTTAGTGTTGAAAAACCACTTTCGCACTTGTGTTGGTGCAGTAAACCACTTTTGCACTTGTATTAGTGTGGAAAAAGCACTTTTTGCACTTGTGATAGTGTTGAAAAACCACTTTTCGCACTTGTGTTAGTGTTGAAAAACCACTTTCGCACTTGTGTTGGTGCAGGAAACCACTTTTGCACTTGTATTAGTGTGGAAAAACCACTTTTCGCTCTTGTGTTAGTGTTGAAAAACCATTTTTCGCACTTGTGTTAGTGTTGAAAAACCACTTTTTGCACTTGTGTTGGTGCAGGAAACCACTTTTGCACTTGTATTAGTGTGGAAAAAACACTTTTTGCACTTGTGTTAGTGTTGAAAAACCACTTTTCGCACTTGTGTTATTGTTGAAAAACCACTTTTTGCACTTGTGTTGGTGCAGGAAACCACTTTTGCACTTGTATTAGTGTGGAAAAACCACTTTTCGCACTTGTGTTAGTGTTGAAAAACCACTTTTCGCACTTGTGTTAGTGTTGAAAAACCACTTTTCGCACTTGTGTTAGTGTTGAAAAACCACTTTTCGCACTTGTATTGGTGCAGGAAACCACTTTTGCACTTGTATTAGTGTGGAAAAAACACTTTTTGCACTCGTGATAGTGTTGAAAAACCACTTTTTGCACTTGTGTTAGTGTTGAAAAACCACTTTTCGCACTTGTGTTGGTGCAGAAAACCACTTTTGCACTTGTATTAGTGTTGAAAAACCACTTTTCGCACTTGTGTTAGTGTTGAAAAACCACTTTTCGCACTTGTGTTAGTGTTGAAAAAACACTTTTCGCACTTGTGTTAGTGTTGAAAAACCACTTTTCGCTCGTGTGTTAGTGTTGAAAAACCACTTTTCGCACTTGTGTTGATGCAGGAAACCACTTTTGCACTTGTATTAGTGTGAAAAAAACACTTTCCGCACTTGTGTTAGTGTTGAAAAACCACTTTTCGCACTTGTGTTAGTGTTGAAAAACCACTTTTCGCACTTGTGTTGGTGCAAGAAACCACTTTTGCACTTGTATTAGTGTGGAAAAAACACTTTTCGCACTTGTGATAGTGTTGAAAAACCACTTCTCGCACTTGTGTTAGTGTTGAAAAACCACTTTTCGCACTTGTGTTAGTGTTGAAAAACCACTTTTCGCACTTGTATTGGTGCAGGAAACCACTTTTGCACTTGTATTAGTGTGGAAAAACCACTTTTCGCACTTGTGTTAGTGTTGAAAAACCACTTTTCGCACTTGTGTTAGTGTTGAAAAACCACTTTTCGCACTTGTGTTAGTGTTGAAAAACCACTTTTCGCACTTGTGTTGGTGCAGGAAACCACTTTTGCACTTGTATTAGTGTGGAAAAAAACACTTTTTGCACTTGTGATAGTGTTGAAAAACCACTTTTCGCACTTGTGTTAGTGTTGAAAAACCACTTTTCGCACTTGTGTTAGTGTTGAAAAACCACTTTTCGCACTTGTGTTGGTGCAGGAAACCACTTTTGCACTTGTATTAGTGTGGAAAAAAACACTTTTTGCACTTGTGATAGTGTTGAAAAACCACTTTTCACACTTGTGTTAGTGTTGAAAAAACACTTTTCGCACCTTGTGTTGGTGCAGGAAACCACTTTTGCACTTGTATTAGTGTGGAAAAACCACTTTTCGCACTTGTGTTAGTGTTGAAAAACGACTTTTCGCACTTGTGTTAGTGTTGAAAAACCACTTTTCGCACTTGTGTTGGTTCAGGAAACCACTTTTGCACTTGTATTAGTGTGGAAAAACCACTTTTCGCACTTGTGTTAGTGTTGAAAAACCACTTTTCGCACTTCTGTTAGTGTTGAAAAACCACTTTTCGCACTTGTGTTGGTGCAGGAAACCACTTTTGCACTTGTATTAGTGTGGGAAAAACACTTTTTGCACTTGTGATAGTGTTGAAAAACCACTTTTCGCACTTGTGTTAGTGTTGAAAAACCACTTTTCGCACTTGTGTTGGTGCAGGAAACCACTTTTGCACTTGTATTAGTGTGGAAAAACCACTTTTCGCACTTGTGTTAGTGTTGAAAAACCACTTTTCGCACTTGTGTTAGTGTTGAAAAACCACTTTTTGCACTTGTGTTGGTGCAGGAAACCACTTTTGCACTTGTATTAGTGTGGAAAAAACACTTTTTGCACTTGTGATAGTGTTGAAAAACCACTTTTCGCACTTGTGTTAGTGTTGAAAAACCACTTTTCGCACTTGTGTTGGTGCAGGAAACCACTTTTGCACTTGTATTAGTGTGGAAAACCACTTTTCGCACTTGTGTTAGTGTTGAAAAACCACTTTTCGCACTTGTGTTAGTGTTGAAAAACCACTTTTCGCACTTGTGTTGGTGCAGGAAACCACTTTTGCACTTGTATTAGTGTGGAAAAAACACTTTTTGCACTTGTGATAGTGTTGAAAAACCACTTTTCGCACTTGTGTTAGTGTTGAAAAACCACTTTTCGCACTTGTGTTGGTGCAGGAAACCACTTTTGCACTTGTATTAGTGTGGAAAAACTACTTTTCGGACTTGTGTTAGTGTTGAAAAACCACTTTTCGCACTTGTGTTAGTGTTGAAAAACCACTTTTCGCACTTGTGTTGGTGCAGTAAACCACTTTTGCACTTGTATTAGTGTGGAAAAAGCACTTTTTGCACTTGTGATAGTGTTGAAAAACCACTTTTCGCACTTGTGTTAGTGTTGAAAAACCACTTTCGCACTTGTGTTGGTGCAGGAAACCACTTTTGCACTTGTATTAGTGTGGAAAAACCACTTTTCGCTCTTGTGTTAGTGTTGAAAAACCACTTTTCGCACTTGTGTTAGTGTTGAAAAACCACTTTTCGCACTTGTGTTGGTGCAGGAAACCACTTTTGCACTTGTATTAGTGTGGAAAAAACACTTTTTGCACTTGTGTTAGTGTTGAAAAACCACTTTTCGCACTTGTGTTATTGTTGAAAAACCACTTTTCGCACTTGTGTTGGTGCAGGAAACCACTTTTGCACTTGTATTAGTGTGGAAAAACCACTTTTCGCACTTGTGTTAGTGTTGAAAAACCACTTTTCGCACTTGTGTTAGTGTTGAAAAACCACTTTTCGCACTTGTGTTAGTGTTGAAAAACCACTTTTCGCACTTGTATTGGTGCAGGAAACCACTTTTGCACTTGTATTAGTGTGGAAAAAACACTTTTTGCACTTGTGATAGTGTTGAAAAACCACTTTTTGCACTTGTGTTAGTGTTGAAAAACCACTTTTCGCACTTGTGTTGGTGCGGAAAACCACTTTTGCACTTGTATTAGTGTTGAAAAACCACTTTTCGCACTTGTGTTAGTGTTGAAAAACCACTTTTCGCACTTGTGTTAGTGTTGAAAAAACACTTTTCGCACTTGTGTTAGTGTTGAAAAACCACTTTTCGCTCGTGTGTTAGTGTTGAAAAACCACTTTTCGCACTTGTGTTGATGCAGGAAACCACTTTTGCACTTGTATTAGTGTGAAAAAAACACTTTCCGCACTTGTGTTAGTGTTGAAAAACCACTTTTCGCACTTGTGTTAGTGTTGAAAAACCACTTTTCGCACTTGTGTTGGTGCAGGAAACCACTTTTGCACTTGTATTAGTGTGGAAAAAACACTTTTCGCACTTGTGATAGTGTTGAAAAACCACTTCTCGCACTTGTGTTAGTGTTGAAAAACCACTTTTCGCACTTGTGTTAGTGTTGAAAAACCACTTTTCGCACTTGTATTGGTGCAGGAAACCACTTTTGCACTTGTATTAGTGTGGAAAAACCACTTTTCGCACTTGTGTTAGTGTTGAAAAACCACTTTTCGCACTTGTGTTAGTGTTGAAAAACCACTTTTCGCACTTGTGTTAGTGTTGAAAAACCACTTTTCGCACTTGTGTTGGTGCAGGAAACCACTTTTGCACTTGTATTAGTGTGGAAAAAACACTTTTCGCACTTGTGATAGTGTTGAAAAACCACTTCTCGCACTTGTGTTAGTGTTGAAAAACCACTTTTCGCACTTGTGTTAGTGTTGAAAAACCACTTTTCGCACTTGTATTGGTGCAGGAAACCACTTTTGCACTTGTATTAGTGTGGAAAAACCACTTTTCGCACTTGTGTTAGTGTTGAAAAACCACTTTTCGCACTTGTGTTAGTGTTGAAAAACCACTTTTCGCACTTGTGTTGGTGCAGGAAACCACTTTTGCACTTGTATTAGTGTGGAAAAAACACTTTTTGCACTTGTGATAGTGTTGAAAAACCACTTTTCGCACTTGTGTTAGTGTTGAAAAACCACTTTTCGCACTTGTGTTAGTGTTGAAAAACCACTTTTCGCACTTGTGTTGGTGCAGGAAACCACTTTTGCACTTGTATTAGTGTGGAAAAACCACTTTTTGCACTTGTGATAGTGTTGAAAAACCACTTTTCGCACTTCTGTTAGTGTTGAAAAACCACTTTTCACACTTGTGTAGGTGCAGGAAACCACTTTTGCACTTGTATTAGTGTGGAAAAAACACTTTTTGCACTTGTGATAGTGTTGAAAAAGCACTTTTCTAACTTGTGTTAGTGTTGAAAAACCACTTTTCGCACTTGTGTTAGTGTTGAAAAACCACTTTTCGTACTTGTGTTGGTGCAGGAAACCACTTTTGCACTTGTATTAGTGTGGAAAAAACACTTTTTGCACTTGTGATAGTGTTGAAAAACCACTTTTCACACTTGTGTTAGTGTTGAAAAAACACTTTTCGCACTTGTGTTGGTGCAGGAAACCACTTTTGCACTTGTATTAGTGTGGAAAAACCACTTTTCGCACTTGTGTTAGTGTTGAAAAACGACTTTTCGCACTTGTGTTAGTGTTGATAAACCACTTTTCGCACTTGTGTTGGTGCAGGAAACCACTTTTGCACTTGTATTAGTGTGGAAAAACCACTTTTCGCACTTGTGTTAGTGTTGAAAAACCACTTTTCGCACTTCTGTTAGTGTTGAAAAACCACTTTTCGCACTTGTGTTGGTGCAGGAAACCACTTTTGCACTTGTATTAGTGTGGAAAAAACACTTTTTGCACTTGTGATAGTGTTGAAAAACCACTTTTCGCACTTGTGTTAGTGTTGAAAAACCACTTTTCGCACTTGTGTTGGTGCAGGAAACCACTTTTGCACTTGTATTAGTGTGGAAAAACCACTTTTCGCACTTGTGTTAGTGTTGAAAAACCACTTTTCGCACTTGTGTTAGTGTTGAAAAACCACTTTTCGCACTTGTGTTGGTGCAGGAAACCACTTTTGCACTTGTATTAGTGTGGAAAAAACACTTTTCGCACTTGTGATAGTGTTGAAAAACCACTTCTCGCACTTGTGTTAGTGTTGAAAAACCACTTTTCGCACTTGTGTTAGTGTTGAAAAACCACTTTTCGCACTTGTATTGGTGCAGGAAACCACTTTTGCACTTGTATTAGTGTGGAAAAACCACTTTTCGCACTTGTGTTAGTGTTGAAAAACCACTTTTCGCACTTGTGTTAGTGTTGAAAAACCACTTTTCGCACTTGTGTTAGTGTTGAAAAACCACTTTTCGCACTTGTGTTGATGCAGGAAACCACTTTTGCACTTGTATTAGTGTGAAAAAAACACTTTCCGCACTTGTGTTAGTGTTGAAAAACCACTTTTCGCACTTGTGTTAGTGTTGAAAAACCACTTTTCGCACTTGTGTTGGTGCAAGAAACCACTTTTGCACTTGTATTAGTGTGGAAAAAACACTTTTCGCACTTGTGATAGTGTTGAAAAACCACTTCTCGCACTTGTGTTAGTGTTGAAAAACCACTTTTCGCACTTGTGTTAGTGTTGAAAAACCACTTTTCGCACTTGTATTGGTGCAGGAAACCACTTTTGCACTTGTATTAGTGTGGAAAAACCACTTTTCGCACTTGTGTTAGTGTTGAAAAACCACTTTTCGCACTTGTGTTAGTGTTGAAAAACCACTTTTCGCACTTGTGTTAGTGTTGAAAAACCACTTTTCGCACTTGTGTTGGTGCAGGAAACCACTTTTGCACTTGTATTAGTGTGGAAAAAAACACTTTTTGCACTTGTGATAGTGTTGAAAAACCACTTTTCGCACTTGTGTTAGTGTTGAAAAACCACTTTTCGCACTTGTGTTAGTGTTGAAAAACCACTTTTCGCACTTGTGTTGGTGCAGGAAACCACTTTTGCACTTGTATTAGTGTGGAAAAAAACACTTTTTGCACTTGTGATAGTGTTGAAAAACCACTTTTCACACTTGTGTTAGTGTTGAAAAAACACTTTTCGCACCTTGTGTTGGTGCAGGAAACCACTTTTGCACTTGTATTAGTGTGGAAAAACCACTTTTCGCACTTGTGTTAGTGTTGAAAAACGACTTTTCGCACTTGTGTTAGTGTTGAAAAACCACTTTTCGCACTTGTGTTGGTTCAGGAAACCACTTTTGCACTTGTATTAGTGTGGAAAAACCACTTTTCGCACTTGTGTTAGTGTTGAAAAACCACTTTTCGCACTTCTGTTAGTGTTGAAAAACCACTTTTCGCACTTGTGTTGGTGCAGGAAACCACTTTTGCACTTGTATTAGTGTGGGAAAAACACTTTTTGCACTTGTGATAGTGTTGAAAAACCACTTTTCGCACTTGTGTTAGTGTTGAAAAACCACTTTTCGCACTTGTGTTGGTGCAGGAAACCACTTTTGCACTTGTATTAGTGTGGAAAAACCACTTTTCGCACTTGTGTTAGTGTTGAAAAACCACTTTTCGCACTTGTGTTAGTGTTGAAAAACCACTTTTTGCACTTGTGTTGGTGCAGGAAACCACTTTTGCACTTGTATTAGTGTGGAAAAAACACTTTTTGCACTTGTGATAGTGTTGAAAAACCACTTTTCGCACTTGTGTTAGTGTTGAAAAACCACTTTTCGCACTTGTGTTGGTGCAGGAAACCACTTTTGCACTTGTATTAGTGTGGAAAACCACTTTTCGCACTTGTGTTAGTGTTGAAAAACCACTTTTCGCACTTGTGTTAGTGTTGAAAAACCACTTTTCGCACTTGTGTTGGTGCAGGAAACCACTTTTGCACTTGTATTAGTGTGGAAAAAACACTTTTTGCACTTGTGATAGTGTTGAAAAACCACTTTTCGCACTTGTGTTAGTGTTGAAAAACCACTTTTCGCACTTGTGTTGGTGCAGGAAACCACTTTTGCACTTGTATTAGTGTGGAAAAACTACTTTTCGGACTTGTGTTAGTGTTGAAAAACCACTTTTCGCACTTGTGTTAGTGTTGAAAAACCACTTTTCGCACTTGTGTTGGTGCAGTAAACCACTTTTGCACTTGTATTAGTGTGGAAAAAGCACTTTTTGCACTTGTGATAGTGTTGAAAAACCACTTTTCGCACTTGTGTTAGTGTTGAAAAACCACTTTCGCACTTGTGTTGGTGCAGGAAACCACTTTTGCACTTGTATTAGTGTGGAAAAACCACTTTTCGCTCTTGTGTTAGTGTTGAAAAACCACTTTTCGCACTTGTGTTAGTGTTGAAAAACCACTTTTCGCACTTGTGTTGGTGCAGGAAACCACTTTTGCACTTGTATTAGTGTGGAAAAAACACTTTTTGCACTTGTGTTAGTGTTGAAAAACCACTTTTCGCACTTGTGTTATTGTTGAAAAACCACTTTTCGCACTTGTGTTGGTGCAGGAAACCACTTTTGCACTTGTATTAGTGTGGAAAAACCACTTTTCGCACTTGTGTTAGTGTTGAAAAACCACTTTTCGCACTTGTGTTAGTGTTGAAAAACCACTTTTCGCACTTGTGTTAGTGTTGAAAAACCACTTTTCGCACTTGTATTGGTGCAGGAAACCACTTTTGCACTTGTATTAGTGTGGAAAAAACACTTTTTGCACTTGTGATAGTGTTGAAAAACCACTTTTTGCACTTGTGTTAGTGTTGAAAAACCACTTTTCGCACTTGTGTTGGTGCGGAAAACCACTTTTGCACTTGTATTAGTGTTGAAAAACCACTTTTCGCACTTGTGTTAGTGTTGAAAAACCACTTTTCGCACTTGTGTTAGTGTTGAAAAAACACTTTTCGCACTTGTGTTAGTGTTGAAAAACCACTTTTCGCTCGTGTGTTAGTGTTGAAAAACCACTTTTCGCACTTGTGTTGATGCAGGAAACCACTTTTGCACTTGTATTAGTGTGAAAAAAACACTTTCCGCACTTGTGTTAGTGTTGAAAAACCACTTTTCGCACTTGTGTTAGTGTTGAAAAACCACTTTTCGCACTTGTGTTGGTGCAGGAAACCACTTTTGCACTTGTATTAGTGTGGAAAAAACACTTTTCGCACTTGTGATAGTGTTGAAAAACCACTTCTCGCACTTGTGTTAGTGTTGAAAAACCACTTTTCGCACTTGTGTTAGTGTTGAAAAACCACTTTTCGCACTTGTATTGGTGCAGGAAACCACTTTTGCACTTGTATTAGTGTGGAAAAACCACTTTTCGCACTTGTGTTAGTGTTGAAAAACCACTTTTCGCACTTGTGTTAGTGTTGAAAAACCACTTTTCGCACTTGTGTTAGTGTTGAAAAACCACTTTTCGCACTTGTGTTGGTGCAGGAAACCACTTTTGCACTTGTATTAGTGTGGAAAAAACACTTTTCGCACTTGTGATAGTGTTGAAAAACCACTTCTCGCACTTGTGTTAGTGTTGAAAAACCACTTTTCGCACTTGTGTTAGTGTTGAAAAACCACTTTTCGCACTTGTATTGGTGCAGGAAACCACTTTTGCACTTGTATTAGTGTGGAAAAACCACTTTTCGCACTTGTGTTAGTGTTGAAAAACCACTTTTCGCACTTGTGTTAGTGTTGAAAAACCACTTTTCGCACTTGTGTTGGTGCAGGAAACCACTTTTGCACTTGTATTAGTGTGGAAAAAACACTTTTTGCACTTGTGATAGTGTTGAAAAACCACTTTTCGCACTTGTGTTAGTGTTGAAAAACCACTTTTCGCACTTGTGTTAGTGTTGAAAAACCACTTTTCGCACTTGTGTTGGTGCAGGAAACCACTTTTGCACTTGTATTAGTGTGGAAAAACCACTTTTTGCACTTGTGATAGTGTTGAAAAACCACTTTTCGCACTTCTGTTAGTGTTGAAAAACCACTTTTCACACTTGTGTAGGTGCAGGAAACCACTTTTGCACTTGTATTAGTGTGGAAAAAACACTTTTTGCACTTGTGATAGTGTTGAAAAAGCACTTTTCTAACTTGTGTTAGTGTTGAAAAACCACTTTTCGCACTTGTGTTAGTGTTGAAAAACCACTTTTCGTACTTGTGTTGGTGCAGGAAACCACTTTTGCACTTGTATTAGTGTGGAAAAAACACTTTTTGCACTTGTGATAGTGTTGAAAAACCACTTTTCACACTTGTGTTAGTGTTGAAAAAACACTTTTCGCACTTGTGTTGGTGCAGGAAACCACTTTTGCACTTGTATTAGTGTGGAAAACCACTTTTCGCACTTGTGTTAGTGTTGAAAAACGACTTTTCGCACTTGTGTTAGTGTTGATAAACCACTTTTCGCACTTGTGTTGGTGCAGGAAACCACTTTTGCACTTGTATTAGTGTGGAAAAACCACTTTTCGCACTTGTGTTAGTGTTGAAAAACCACTTTTCGCACTTCTGTTAGTGTTGAAAAACCACTTTTCGCACTTGTGTTGGTGCAGGAAACCACTTTTGCACTTGTATTAGTGTGGAAAAAACACTTTTTGCACTTGTGATAGTGTTGAAAAACCACTTTTCGCACTTGTGTTAGTGTTGAAAAACCACTTTTCGCACTTGTGTTGGTGCAGGAAACCACTTTTGCACTTGTATTAGTGTGGAAAAACCACTTTTCGCACTTGTGTTAGTGTTGAAAAACCACTTTTCGCACTTGTGTTAGTGTTGAAAAACCACTTTTCGCACTTGTGTTGGTGCAGGAAACCACTTTTGCACTTGTATTAGTGTGGAAAAAACACTTTTCGCACTTGTGATAGTGTTGAAAAACCACTTCTCGCACTTGTGTTAGTGTTGAAAAACCACTTTTCGCACTTGTGTTAGTGTTGAAAAACCACTTTTCGCACTTGTATTGGTGCAGGAAACCACTTTTGCACTTGTATTAGTGTGGAAAAACCACTTTTCGCACTTGTGTTAGTGTTGAAAAACCACTTTTCGCACTTGTGTTAGTGTTGAAAAACCACTTTTCGCACTTGTGTTAGTGTTGAAAAACCACTTTTCGCACTTGTGTTGGTGCAGGAAACCACTTTTGCACTTGTATTAGTGTGGAAAAAACACTTTTCGCACTTGTGATAGTGTTGAAAAACCACTTCTCGCACTTGTGTTAGTGTTGAAAAACCACTTTTCGCACTTGTGTTAGTGTTGAAAAACCACTTTTCGCACTTGTATTGGTGCAGGAAACCACTTTTGCACTTGTATTAGTGTGGAAAAACCACTTTTCGCACTTGTGTTAGTGTTGAAAAACCACTTTTCGCACTTGTGTTAGTGTTGAAAAACCACTTTTCGCACTTGTGTTGGTGCAGGAAACCACTTTTGCACTTGTATTAGTGTGGAAAAAACACTTTTTGCACTTGTGATAGTGTTGAAAAACCACTTTTTGCACTTGTGTTAGTGTTGAAAAACCACTTTTCGCACTTGTGTTAGTGTTGAAAAACCACTTTTCGCACTTGTGTTGGTGCAGGAAACCACTTTTGCACTTGTATTAGTGTGGAAAAAACACTTTTTGCACTTGTGATAGTGTTGAAAAACCACTTTTCGCACTTCTGTTAGTGTTGAAAAACCACTTTTCACACTTGTGTTGGTGCAGGAAACCACTTTTGCACTTGTATTAGTGTGGAAAAAACACTTTTTGCACTTGTGATAGTGTTGAAAAACCACTTTTCTAACTTGCGTTAGTGTTGAAAAACCACTTTTCGCACTTGTGTTAGTGTTGAAAAACCACTTTTCGTACTTGTTGGTGCAGGAAACCACTTTTGCACTTGTATTAGTGTGGAAAAAACACTTTTTGCACTTGTGATAGTGTTGAAAAACCACTTTTCACACTTGTGTTAGTGTTGAAAAAACACTTTTCGCACTTGTTTTGGTGCAGGAAACCACTTTTGCACTTGTATTAGTGTGGAAAAACCACTTTTCGCACTTGTGTTAGTGTTGAAAAACGACTTTTCGCACTTGTGTTAGTGTTGAAAAACCACTTTTCGCACTTGTGTTGGTGCAGGAAACCACTTTTGCACTTGTATTAGTGTGGAAAAACCACTTTTCGCACTTGTGTTAGTGTTGAAAAACCACTTTTCGCACTTCTGTTAGTGTTGAAAAACCACTTTTCGCACTTGTGTTGGTGCAGGAAACCACTTTTGCACTTGTATTAGTGTGGAAAAAACACTTTTTGCACTTGTGATAGTGTTGAAAAACCACTTTTCGCACTTGTGTTAGTGTTGAAAAACCACTTTTCGCACTTGTGTTGGTGCAGGAAACCACTTTTGCACTTGTATTAGTGTGGAAAAAACCACTTTTCGCACTTGTGTTAGTGTTGAAAAACCACTTTTCGCACTTGTGTTAGTGTTGAAAAACCACTTTTCGCACTTGTGTTGGTGCAGGAAACCACTTTTGCACTTGTATTAGTGTGGAAAAAACACTTTTTGCACTTGTGATAGTGTTGAAAAACCACTTTTCGCACTTGTGTTAGTGTTGAAAAACCACTTTTCGCACTTGTGTTGGTGCAGGAAACCACTTTTGCACTTGTATTAGTGTGGAAAACCACTTTTCGCACTTGTGTTAGTGTTGAAAAACCACTTTTCGCACTTGTGTATGTGTTGAAAAACCACTTTTCGCACTTGTGTTGGTGCAGGAAACCACTTTTGCACTTGTATTAGTGTGGAAAAAACACTTTTTGCACTTGTGATAGTGTTGAAAAACCACTTTTCGCACTTGTGTTATTGTTGAAAAACTACTTTTCGCACTTGTGTTGGTGCAGGAAACCACTTTTGCACTTGTATTAGTGTGGAAAAACCACTTTTCGCACTTGTGTTAGTGTTGAAAAACCACTTTTCGCACTTGTGTTAGTGTTGAAAAACCACTTTTCGCACTTGTGTTAGTGTTGAAAAACCACTTTTCGCACTTGTATTGGTGCAGGAAACCACTTTTGCACTTGTATTAGTGTGGAAAAAACACTTTTTGCACTTGTGATAGTGTTGAAAAACCACTTTTTGCACTTGTGTTAGTGTTGAAAAACCACTTTTCGCACTTGTGTTGGTGCAGAAAACCACTTTTGCACTTGTATTAGTGTTGAAAAACCACTTTTCGCACTTGTGTTAGTGTTGAAAAACCACTTTTCGCACTTGTGTTAGTGTTGAAAAAACACTTTTCGCACTTGTGTTAGTGTTGAAAAACCACTTTTCGCTCTTGTGTTAGTGTTGAAAAACCACTTTTCGCACTTGTGTTGATGCAGGAAACCACTTTTGCACTTGTATTAGTGTGAAAAAAACACTTTTCGCACTTGTGTTAGTGTTGAAAAACCACTTTTCGCACTTGTGTTAGTGTTGAAAAACCACTTTTCGCACTTGTGTTGGTGCAGGAAACCACTTTTGCACTTGTATTAGTGTGGAAAAACCACTTTTCGCACTTGTGTTAGTGTTGAAAAACCACTTTTCGCACTTGTGTTGGTGCAGGAAACCACTTTTGCACTTGTATTAGTGTTGAAAAAACACTTTTTGCACTTGTGATAGTGTTGAAAAACCACTTTTCGCACTTGTGTTATTGTTGAAAAACCACTTTTCGCACTTGTGTTGGTGCAGGAAACCACTTTTGCACTTGTATTAGTGTGGAAAAACCACTTTTCGCACTTGTGTTAGTGTTGAAAAACCACTTTTCGCACTTGTGTTAGTGTTGAAAAACCACTTTTCGCACTTGTGTTAGTGTTGAAAAACCACTTTTCGCACTTGTATTGGTGCAGGAAACCACTTTTGCACTTGTATTAGTGTGGAAAAAACACTTTTTGCACTTGTGATAGTGTTGAAAAACCACTTTTTGCACTTGTGTTAGTGTTGAAAAACCACTTTTCGCACTTGTGTTGGTGCAGAAAACCACTTTTGCACTTGTATTAGTGTTGAAAAACCACTTTTTGCACTTGTGTTAGTGTTGAAAAACCACTTTTCGCACTTGTGTTAGTGTTGAAAAAACACTTTTCGCACTTGTGTTAGTGTTGAAAAACCACTTTTCGCTCGTGTGTTAGTGTTGAAAAACCACTTTTCGCACTTGTGTTGATGCAGGAAACCACTTTTGCACTTGTATTAGTGTGAAAAAAACACTTTTCGCACTTGTGTTAGTGTTGAAAAACCACTTTTCGCACTTGTGTTAGTGTTGAAAAACCACTTTTCGCACTTGTGTTGGTGCAGGAAACCACTTTTGCACTTGTATTAGTGTGGAAAAAACACTTTTCGCACTTGTGATAGTGTTGAAAAACCACTTCTCGCACTTGTGTTAGTGTTGAAAAACCACTTTTCGCACTTGTGTTAGTGTTGAAAAACCACTTTTCGCACTTGTATTGGTGCAGGAAACCACTTTTGCACTTGTATTAGTGTGGAAAAAACCACTTTTCTCACTTGTGTTAGTGTTGAAAAACCACTTTTCGCACTTGTGTTAGTGTTGAAAAACCACTTTTCGCACTTGTGTTAGTGTTGAAAAACCACTTTTCGCACTTGTGTTGGTGCAGGAAACCACTTTTGCACTTGTATTAGTGTGGAAAAAACACTTGTCGCACTTGTGATAGTGTTGAAAAACCACTCTCGCACTTGTGTTAGTGTTGAAAAACCACTTTTCGCACTTGTGTTAGTGTTGAAAAACCACTTTTCGCACTTGTATTGGTGCAGGAAACCACTTTTGCACTTGTATTAGTGTGGAAAAACCACTTTTCGCACTTGTGTTAGTGTTGAAAAACCACTTTTCGCACTTGTGTTAGTGTTGAAAAACCACTTTTCGCACTTGTGTTGGTGCAGGAAACCACTTTTGCACTTGTATTAGTGTGGAAAAAACACTTTTTGCACTTGTGATAGTGTTGAAAAACCACTTTTCGCACTTGTGTTAGTGTTGAAAAACCACTTTTCGCACTTGTGTTAGTGTTGAAAAACCAATTTTCGCACTTGTGTTGGTGCAGGAAACCACTTTTGCACTTGTATTAGTGTGGAAAAAACACTTTTTGCACTTGTGATAGTGTTGAAAAACCACTTTTCGCACTTCTGTTAGTGTTGAAAAACCACTTTTCACACTTGTGTTGGTGCAGGAAACCACTTTTGCACTTGTATTAGTGTGGAAAAAACACTTTTTGCACTTGTGATAGTGTTGAAAAACCACTTTTCTAACTTGTGTTAGTGTTGAAAAACCACTTTTCGCACTTGTGTTAGTGTTGAAAAACCACTTTTCGTACTTGTGTTGGTGCAGGAAACCACTTTTGCACTTGTATTAGTGTGGAAAAAACACTTTTTGCACTTGTGATAGTGTTGAAAAACCACTTTTCACACTTGTGTTAGTGTTGAAAAAACACTTTTCGCACTTGTGTTGGTGCAGGAAACCACTTTTGCACTTGTATTAGTGTGGAAAAACCACTTTTCGCACTTGTGTTAGTGTTGAAAAACGACTTTTCGCACTTGTGATAGTGTTGAAAAACCACTTTTCGCACTTGTGTTGGTGCAGGAAACCACTTTTGCACTTGTATTAGTGTGGAAAAACCACTTTTCGCACTTGTGTTAGTGTTGAAAAACCACTTTTCGCACTTCTGTTAGTGTTGAAAAACCACTTTTCGCACTTGTGTTGGTGCAGGAAACCACTTTTGCACTTGTATTAGTGTGGAAAAAACACTTTTTGCACTTGTGATAGTGTTGAAAAACCACTTTTCGCACTTGTGTTAGTGTTGAAAAACCACTTTTCGCACTTGTGTTGGTGCAGGAAACCACTTTTGCACTTGTATTAGTGTGGAAAAACCACTTTTCGCACTTGTGTTAGTGTTGAAAAACCACTTTTCGCACTTGTGTTAGTGTTGAAAAACCACTTTTCGCACTTGTGTTGGTGCAGGAAACCACTTTTGCACTTGTATTAGTGTGGAAAAAACACTTTTTGCACTTGTGATAGTGTTGAAAAACCACTTTTCGCACTTGTGTTAGTGTTGAAAAACCACTTTTCGCACTTGTGTTGGTGCAGGAAACCACTTTTGCACTTGTATTAGTGTGGAAAACCACTTTTCGCACTTGTGTTAGTGTTGAAAAACCACTTTTCGCACTTGTGTTGGTGCAGGAAACCACTTTTGCACTTGTATTAGTGTGGAAAAAACACTTTTTGCACTTGTGATAGTGTTGAAAAACCACTTTTCGCACTTGTGTTATTGTTGAAAAACCACTTTTCGCACTTGTGTTGGTGCAGGAAACCACTTTTGCACTTGTATTAGTGTGGAAAAACCACTTTTCGCACTTGTGTTAGTGTTGAAAAACCACTTTTCGCACTTGTGTTAGTGTTGAAAAACCACTTTTCGCACTTGTGTTAGTGTTGAAAAACCACTTTTCGCACTTGTATTGGTGCAGGAAACCACTTTTGCACTTGTATTAGTGTGGAAAAAACACTTTTTGCACTTGTGATAGTGTTGAAAAACCACTTTTTGCATTTGTGTTAGTGTTGAAAAACCACTTTTCGCACTTGTGTTGGTGCAGAAAACCACTTTTGCACTTGTATTAGTGTTGAAAAACCACTTTTCGCACTTGTGTTAGTGTTGAAAAACCACTTTTCGCACTTGTGTTAGTGTTGAAAAAACACTTTTCGCACTTGTGTTAGTGTTGAAAAACCACTTTTCGCTCTTGTGTTAGTGTTGAAAAACCACTTTTCGCACTTGTGTTGATGCAGGAAACCACTTTTGCACTTGTATTAGTGTGAAAAAAACACTTTTCGCACTTGTGTTAGTGTTGAAAAACCACTTTTCGCACTTGTGTTGGTGCAGGAAACCACTTTTGCACTTGTATTAGTGTGGAAAAAACACTTTTCGCACTTGTGATAGTGTTGAAAAACCACTTCTCGCACTTGTGTTAGTGTTGAAAAACCACTTTTCGCACTTGTGTTAGTGTTGAAAAACCACTTTTCGCACTTGTATTGGTGCAGGAAACCACTTTTGCACTTGTGTTAGTGTTGAAAAACCACTTTTTGCACTTGTGTTAGTGTTGAAAAACCACTTTTCGCACTTGTGTTAGTGTTGAATAACCACTTTTCGCACTTGTGTTGGTGCAGGAAACCACTTTTGCACTTGTATTAGTGTGGAAAAAACACTTTTCGCACTTGTGATAGTGTTGAAAAACCACTTCTCGCACTTGTGTTAGTGTTGAAAAACCACTTTTCGCACTTGTGTTAGTGTTGAAAAACCACTTTTCGCACTTGTATTGGTGCAGGAAACCACTTTTGCACTTGTATTAGTGTGGAAAAACCACTTTTCGCACTTGTGTTAGTGTTGAAAAACCACTTTTCGCACTTGTGTTAGTGTTGAAAAACCACTTTTCGCACTTGTGTTGGTGCAGGAAACCACTTTTGCACTTGTATTAGTGTGGAAAAAACACTTTTTGCACTTGTGATAGTGTTGAAAAACCACTTTTCGCACTTGTGTTAGTGTTGAAAAACCACTTTTCGCACTTGTGTTAGTGTTGAAAAACCACTTTTCGCACTTGTGTTGGTGCAGGAAACCACTTTTGCACTTGTATTAGTGTGGAAAAAACACTTTTTGCACTTGTGATAGTGTTGAAAAACCACTTTTCGCACTTCTGTTAGTGTTGAAAAACCACTTTTCACACTTGTGTTGGTGCAGGAAACCACTTTTGCACTTGTATTAGTGTGGAAAAAACACTTTTTGCACTTGTGATAGTGTTGAAAAACCACTTTTCTAACTTGTGTTAGTGTTGAAAAACCACTTTTCGCACATGTGTTAGTGTTGAAAAACCACTTTTCGTACTTGTGTTGGTGCAGGAAACCACTTTTGCACTTGTATTAGTGTGGAAAAAACACTTTTTGCACTTGTGATAGTGTTGAAAAACCACTTTTCGCACTTGTGTTAGTGTTGAAAAAACACTTTTCGCACTTGTGTTGGTGCAGGAAACCACTTTTGCACTTGTATTAGTGTGGAAAAACCACTTTTCGCACTTGTGTTAGTGTTGAAAAACGACTTTTCGCACTTGTGTTAGTGTTGAAAAACCACTTTTCGCACTTGTGTTGGTGCAGGAAACCACTTTTGCACTTGTATTAGTGTGGAAAAACCACTTTTCGCACTTGTGTTAGTGTTGAAAAACCACTTTTCGCACTTCTGTTAGTGTTGAAAAACCACTTTTCGCACTTGTGTTGGTGCAGGAAACCACTTTTGCAATTGTATTAGTGTGGAAAAAACACTTTTTGCACTTGTGATAGTGTTGAAAAACCACTTTTCGCACTTGTGTTAGTGTTGAAAAACCACTTTTCGCACTTGTGTTGGTGCAGGAAACCACTTTTGCACTTGTATTAGTGTGGAAAAACCACTTTTCGCACTTGTGTTAGTGTTGAAAAACCACTTTTCGCACTTGTGTTAGTGTTGAAAAACCACTTTTCGCACTTGTGTTGGTGCAGGAAACCACGTTTGCACTTGTATTAGTGTGGAAAAAACACTTTTTGCACTTGTGATAGTGTTGAAAAACCACTTTTCGCACTTGTGTTGTGTTGAAAAACCACTTTTCGCACTTGTGTTGGTGCAGGAAACCACTTTTGCACTTGTATTAGTGTGGAAAACCACTTTTCGCACTTGTGTTAGTGTTGAAAAACCACTTTTCGCACTTGTGTTAGTGTTGAAAAACCACTTTTCGCACTTGTGTTGGTGCAGGAAACCACTTTTGCACTTGTATTAGTGTGGAAAAAACACTTTTTGCACTTGTGATAGTGTTGAAAAACCACTTTTCACACTTGTGTCAGTGTTGAAAAACCACTTTTCGCACTTGTGTTGGTGCAGGAAACCACTTTTGCACTTGTATTAGTGTGGAAAAACTACTTTTCGGACTTGTGTTAGTGTTGAAAAACCACTTTTCGCACTTGTGTTAGTGTTGAAAAACCACTTTTCGCACTTGTGTTGGTGCAGTAAACCACTTTTGCACTTGTATTAGTGTGGAAAAAACACTTTTTGCACTTGTGATAGTGTTGAAAAACCACTTTTCGCACTTGTGTTAGTGTTGAAAAACCACTTTCGCACTTGTGTTGGTGCAGGAAACCACTTTTGCACTTGTATTAGTGTGGAAAAACCACTTTTCGCTCTTGTGTTAGTGTTGAAAAACCACTTTTCGCACTTGTGTTAGTGTTGAAAAACCACTTTTCGCACTTGTGTTGGTGCAGGAAACCACTTTTGCACTTGTATTAGTGTGGAAAAAACACTTTTTGCACTTGTGATAGTGTTGAAAAACCACTTTTCGCACTTGTGTTATTGTTGAAAAACCACTTTTCGCACTTGTGTTGGTGCAGGAAACCACTTTTGCACTTGTATTAGTGTGGAAAAACCACTTTTCGCACTTGTGTTAGTGTTGAAAAACCACTTTTCGCACTTGTGTTAGTGTTGAAAAACCACTTTTCGCACTTGTATTGGTGCAGGAAACCACTTTTGCACTTGTATTAGTGTTGAAAAACCACTTTTCGCACTTGTGTTAGTGTTGAAAAACCACTTTTCGCACTTGTGTTAGTGTTGAAAAAACACTTTTCGCACTTGTGTTAGTGTTGAAAAACCACTTTTCGCTCTTGTGTTAGTGTTGAAAAACCACTTTTCGCACTTGTGTTGATGCAGGAAACCACTTTTGCACTTGTATTAGTGTGAAAAAAACACTTTTCGCACTTGTGTTAGTGTTGAAAAACCACTTTTCGCACTTGTGTTGGTGCAGGAAACCACTTTTGCACTTGTATTAGTGTGGAAAAAACACTTTTCGCACTTGTGATAGTGTTGAAAAACCACTTCTCGCACTTGTGTTAGTGTTGAAAAACCACTTTTCGCACTTGTGTTAGTGTTGAAAAACCACTTTTCGCACTTGTATTGGTGCAGGAAACCACTTTTGCACTTGTATTAGTGTGGAAAAACCACTTTTCGCACTTGTGTTGGTGTTGAAAAACCACTTTTCGCACTTGTGTTAGTGTTGAAAAACCACTTTTCGCACTTGTATTGGTGCAGGAAACCACTTTTGCACTTGTATTAGTGTTGAAAAACCACTTTTCGCACTTGTGTTAGTGTTGAAAAACCACTTTTCGCACTTGTGTTAGTGTTGAAAAAACACTTTTCGCACTTGTGTTAGTGTTGAAAAACCACTTTTCGCTCTTGTGTTAGTGTTGAAAAACCACTTTTCGCACTTGTGTTGATGCAGGAAACCACTTTTGCACTTGTATTAGTGTGAAAAAAACACTTTTCGCACTTGTGTTAGTGTTGAAAAACCACTTTTCGCACTTGTGTTGGTGCAGGAAACCACTTTTGCACTTGTATTAGTGTGGAAAAAACACTTTTCGCACTTGTGATAGTGTTGAAAAACCACTTCTCGCACTTGTGTTAGTGTTGAAAAACCACTTTTCGCACTTGTGTTAGTGTTGAAAAACCACTTTTCGCACTTGTATTGGTGCAGGAAACCACTTTTGCACTTGTATTAGTGTGGAAAAACCACTTTTCGCACTTGTGTTGGTGTTGAAAAACCACTTTTCGCACTTGTGTTAGTGTTGAAAAACCACTTTTCGCACTTGTGTTGGTGCAGGAAACCACTTTTGCACTTGTATTAGTGTGGAAAAAACACTTTTTGCACTTGTGATAGTGTTGAAAAACCACTTTTCGCACTTGTGTTAGTGTTGAAAAACCACTTTTCGCACTTGTGTTAGTGTTGAAAAACCACTTTTCGCACTTGTGTTGGTGCAGGAAACCACTTTTGCACTTGTATTAGTGTGGAAAAAACACTTTTTGCACTTGTGATAGTGTTGAAAAACCACTTTTCGCACTTCTGTTAGTGTTGAAAAACCACTTTTCACACTTGTGTTGGTGCAGGAAACCACTTTTGCACTTGTATTAGTGTGGCAAAAACACTTTTTGCACTTGTGATAGTGTTGAAAAACCACTTTTCGCACTTGTGTTAGTGTTGAAAAACCACTTTTCGCACTTGTGTTAGTGTTGAAAAACCACTTTTCGTACTTGTGTTGGTGCAGGAAACCACTTTTGCACTTGTATTAGTGTGGAAAAAACACTTTTTGCACTTGTGATAGTGTTGAAAAACCACTTTTCACACTTGTGTTAGTGTTGAAAAAACACTTTTCGCACTTGTGTTGGTGCAGGAAACCACTTTTGCACTTGTATTAGTGTGGAAAAACCACTTTTCGCACTTGTGTTAGTGTTGAAAAACGACTTTTCGCATTTGTGTTGGTGCAGGAAACCACTTTTGCACTTGTGTTGGTGCAGGAAACCACTTTTGCACTTGTATTAGTGTGGAAAAACCACTTTTCGCACTTGTGTTAGTGTTGAAAAACCACTTTTCGCACTTCTGTTAGTGTTGAAAAACCACTTTTCGCACTTGTGTTGGTGCAGGAAACCACTTTTGCACTTGTATTAGTGTGGAAAAAACACTTTTTGCACTTGTGATAGTGTTGAAAAACCACTTTTCACACTTGTGTTAGTGTTGAAAAAACACTTTTCGCACTTGTGTTGGTGCAGGAAACCACTTTTGCACTTGTATTAGTGTGGAAAAACCACTTTTCGCACTTGTGTTAGTGTTGAAAAACGACTTTTCGCACTTGTGTTAGTGTTGAAAAACCACTTTTCGCACTTGTGTTGGTGCAGGAAACCACTTTTGCACTTGTATTAGTGTGGAAAAACCACTTTTCGCACTTGTGTTAGTGTTGAAAAACCACTTTTCGCACTTCTGTTAGTGTTGAAAAACCACTTTTCGCACTTGTGTTAGTGTTGAAAAACCACTTTTCGTACTTGTGTTGGTGCAGGAAACCACTTTTGCACTTGTATTAGTGTGGAAAAAACACTTTTTGCACTTGTGATAGTGTTGAAAAACCACTTTTCACACTTCTGTTAGTGTTGAAAAACCACTTTTCGCACTTGTGTTGGTGCAGGAAACCACTTTTGCACTTGTATTAGTGTGGAAAAACCACTTTTCGCACTTGTGTTAGTGTTGAAAAACCACTTTTCGCACTTGTGTTAGTGTTGAAAAACCACTTTTCGCACTTGTGTTGGTGCAGGAAACCACTTTTGCACTTGTATTAGTGTGGAAAAACCACTTTTCGCACTTGTGTTAGTGTTGAAAAACCACTTTTCGCACTTGTGTTAGTGTTGAAAAACCACTTTTCGCACTTGTGTTGGTGCAGGAAACCACTTTTGCACTTGTATTAGTGTGGAAAAAACACTTTTTGCACTTGTGATAGTGTTGAAAATCCACTTTTCGCACTTGTGTTAGTGTTGAAAAACCACTTTTCGCACTTGTGTTAGTGTTGAAAAACCACTTTTCGCACTTGTGTTGGTGCAGGAAACCACTTTTGCACTTGTATTAGTGTGGAAAAAACACTTTTTGCACTTGTGATAGTGTTGAAAAACCACTTTTCGCACTTCTGTTAGTGTTGAAAAACCACTTTTCACACTTGTGTTGGTGCAGGAAACCACTTTTGCACTTGTATTAGTGTGGAAAAAACACTTTTTGCACTTGTGATAGTGTTGAAAAACCACTTTTCGCACTTGTGTTAGTGTTGAAAAACCACTTTTCGCACTTGTGTTAGTGTTGAAAAACCACTTTTCGCACTTGTGTTAGTGTTGAAAAACCACTTTTCGCACTTGTATTGGTGCAGGAAACCACTTTTGCACTTGTATTAGTGTGGAAAAAACACTTTTTGCACTTGTGATAGTGTTGAAAAACCACTTTTCGCACTTGTGTTAGTGTTGAAAAACCACTTTTCGCACTTGTGTTGGTGCAGGAAACCACTTTTGCACTTGTATTAGTGTGGAAAAAACACTTTTTGCACTTGTGATAGTGTTGAAAAACCACTTTTCGCACTTGTGTTAGTGTTGAAAAACCACTTTTCGCACTTGTATTGGTGCAGGAAACCACTTTTGCACTTGTATTAGTGTGGAAAAAACACTTTTTGCACTTGTGATAGTGTTGAAAAACCACTTTTCGCACTTGTGTTAGTGTTGAAAAACCACTTTTCGCACTTGTGTTGGTGCAGGAAACCACTTTTGCACTTGTATTAGTGTGGAAAAACCACTTTTCGCACTTGTATTAGTGTTGAAAAACCACTTTTCGCACTTGTGTTAGTGTTGAAAAACCACTTTTCGCACTTGTGTTAGTGTTGAAAAAACACTTTTCGCACTTGTGTTAGTGTTGAAAAACCACTTTTCGCTCTTGTGTTAGTGTTGAAAAACCACTTTTCGCACTTGTGTTGATGCAGGAAACCACTTTTGCACTTGTATTAGTGTGGAAAAAACACTTTTCGCACTTGTGATAGTGTTGAAAAACCACTTCTCGCACTTGTGTTAGTGTTGAAAAACCACTTTTCGCACTTGTGTTAGTGTTGAAAAACCACTTTTCGCACTTGTATTGGTGCAGGAAACCACTTTTGCACTTGTGTTAGTGTTGAAAAACCACTTTTTGCACTTGTGTTAGTGTTGAAAAACCACTTTTCGCACTTGTGTTAGTGTTGAATAACCACTTTTCGCACTTGTGTTGGTGCAGGAAACCACTTTTGCACTTGTATTAGTGTGGAAAAAACACTTTTCGCACTTGTGATAGTGTTGAAAAACCACTTCTCGCACTTGTGTTAGTGTTGAAAAACCACTTTTCGCACTTGTGTTAGTGTTGAAAAACCACTTTTCGCACTTGTATTGGTGCAGGAAACCACTTTTGCACTTGTATTAGTGTGGAAAAACCACTTTTCGCACTTGTGTTAGTGTTGAAAAACCACTTTTCGCACTTGTGTTAGTGTTGAAAAACCACTTTTCGCACTTGTGTTGGTGCAGGAAACCACTTTTGCACTTGTATTAGTGTGGAAAAAACACTTTTTGCACTTGTGATAGTGTTGAAAAACCACTTTTCGCACTTGTGTTAGTGTTGAAAAACCACTTTTCGCACTTGTGTTAGTGTTGAAAAACCACTTTTCGCACTTGTGTTGGTGCAGGAAACCACTTTTGCACTTGTATTAGTGTGGAAAAAACACTTTTTGCACTTGTGATAGTGTTGAAAAACCACTTTTCGCACTTCTGTTAGTGTTGAAAAACCACTTTTCACACTTGTGTTGGTGCAGGAAACCACTTTTGCACTTGTATTAGTGTGGAAAAAACACTTTTTGCACTTGTGATAGTGTTGAAAAACCACTTTTCTAACTTGTGTTAGTGTTGAAAAACCACTTTTCGCACATGTGTTAGTGTTGAAAAACCACTTTTCGTACTTGTGTTGGTGCAGGAAACCACTTTTGCACTTGTATTAGTGTGGAAAAAACACTTTTTGCACTTGTGATAGTGTTGAAAAACCACTTTTCACACTTGTGTTAGTGTTGAAAAAACACTTTTCGCACTTGTGTTGGTGCAGGAAACCACTTTTGCACTTGTATTAGTGTGGAAAAACCACTTTTCGCACTTGTGTTAGTGTTGAAAAACGACTTTTCGCACTTGTGTTAGTGTTGAAAAACTACTTTTCGCACTTGTGTTGGTGCAGGAAACCACTTTTGCACTTGTATTAGTGTGGAAAAACCACTTTTCGCACTTGTGTTAGTGTTGAAAAACCACTTTTCGCACTTCTGTTAGTGTTGAAAAACCACTTTTCGCACTTGTGTTGGTGCAGGAAACCACTTTTGCACTTGTATTAGTGTGGAAAAAACACTTTTTGCACTTGTGATAGTGTTGAAAAACCACTTTTCGCACTTGTGTTAGTGTTGAAAAACCACTTTTCGCACTTGTGTTGGTGCAGGAAACCACTTTTGCACTTGTATTAGTGTGGAAAAACCACTTTTCGCACTTGTGTTAGTGTTGAAAAACCACTTTTCGCACTTGTGTTAGTGTTGAAAAACCACTTTTCGCACTTGTGTTGGTGCAGGAAACCACGTTTGCACTTGTATTAGTGTGGAAAAAACACTTTTTGCACTTGTGATAGTGTTGAAAAACCACTTTTCGCACTTGTGTTGTGTTGAAAAACCACTTTTCGCACTTGTGTTGGTGCAGGAAACCACTTTTGCACTTGTATTAGTGTGGAAAACCACTTTTCGCACTTGTGTTAGTGTTGAAAAACCACTTTTCGCACTTGTGTTAGTGTTGAAAAACCACTTTTCGCACTTGTGTTGGTGCAGGAAACCACTTTTGCACTTGTATTAGTGTGGAAAAAACACTTTTTGCACTTGTGATAGTGTTGAAAAACCACTTTTCACACTTGTGTTAGTGTTGAAAAACCAATTTTCGCACTTGTGTTGGTGCAGGAAACCACTTTTGCACTTGTATTAGTGTGGAAAAACTACTTTTCGGACTTGTGTTAGTGTTGAAAAACCACTTTTCGCACTTGTGTTAGTGTTGAAAAACCACTTTTCGCACTTGTGTTGGTGCAGTAAACCACTTTTGCACTTGTATTAGTGTGGAAAAAACACTTTTTGCACTTGTGATAGTGTTGAAAAACCACTTTTCGCACTTGTGTTAGTGTTGAAAAACCACTTTCGCACTTGTGTTGGTGCAGGAAACCACTTTTGCACTTGTATTAGTGTGGAAAAACCACTTTTCGCTCTTGTGTTAGTGTTGAAAAACCACTTTTCGCACTTGTGTTAGTGTTGAAAAACCACTTTTCGCACTTGTGTTGGTGCAGGAAACCACTTTTGCACTTGTATTAGTGTGGAAAAAACACTTTTTGCACTTGTGATAGTGTTGAAAAACCACTTTTCGCACTTGTGTTATTGTTGAAAAACCACTTTTCGCACTTGTGTTGGTGCAGGAAACCACTTTTGCACTTGTATTAGTGTGGAAAAACCACTTTTCGCACTTGTGTTAGTGTTGAAAAACCACTTTTCGCACTTGTGTTAGTGTTGAAAAACCACTTTTCGCACTTGTGTTAGTGTTGAAAAACCACTTTTCGCACTTGTATTGGTGCAGGAAACCACTTTTGCACTTGTATTAGTGTTGAAAAACCACTTTTCGCACTTGTGTTAGTGTTGAAAAACCACTTTTCGCACTTGTGTTAGTGTTGAAAAAACACTTTTCGCACTTGTGTTAGTGTTGAAAAACCACTTTTCGCTCTTGTGTTAGTGTTGAAAAACCACTTTTCGCACTTGTGTTGATGCAGGAAACCACTTTTGCACTTGTATTAGTGTGAAAAAAACACTTTTCGCACTTGTGTTAGTGTTGAAAAACCACTTTTCGCACTTGTGTTGGTGCAGGAAACCACTTTTGCACTTGTATTAGTGTGGAAAAAACACTTTTCGCACTTGTGATAGTGTTGAAAAACCACTTCTCGCACTTGTGTTAGTGTTGAAAAACCACTTTTCGCACTTGTGTTAGTGTTGAAAAACCACTTTTCGCACTTGTATTGGTGCAGGAAACCACTTTTGCACTTGTATTAGTGTGGAAAAACCACTTTTCGCACTTGTGTTGGTGTTGAAAAACCACTTTTCGCACTTGTGTTAGTGTTGAAAAACCACTTTTCGCACTTGTATTGGTGCAGGAAACCACTTTTGCACTTGTATTAGTGTTGAAAAACCACTTTTCGCACTTGTGTTAGTGTTGAAAAACCACTTTTCGCACTTGTGTTAGTGTTGAAAAAACACTTTTCGCACTTGTGTTAGTGTTGAAAAACCACTTTTCGCACTTGTGTTAGTGTTGAAAAACCACTTTTCGCACTTGTGTTAGTGTTGAAAAAACACTTTTTGCACTTGTGATAGTGTTGAAAAACCACTTTTCGCACTTGTGTTAGTGTTGAAAAACCACTTTTCGCACTTGTGTTGATGCAGGAAACCACTTTTGCACTTGTATTAGTGTGAAAAAAACACTTTTCGCACTTGTGTTAGTGTTGAAAAACCACTTTTCGCACTTGTGTTGGTGCAGGAAACCACTTTTGCACTTGTATTAGTGTGGAAAAAACACTTTTCGCACTTGTGATAGTGTTGAAAAACCCTTCTCGCACTTGTGTTAGTGTTGAAAAACCACTTTTCGCACTTGTGTTAGTGTTGAAAAACCACTTTTCGCACTTGTATTGGTGCAGGAAACCACTTTTGCACTTGTATTAGTGTGGAAAAACCACTTTTCGCACTTGTGTTGGTGTTGAAAAACCACTTTTCGCACTTGTGTTAGTGTTGAAAAACCACTTTTCGCACTTGTGTTGGTGCAGGAAACCACTTTTGCACTTGTATTAGTGTGGAAAAAACACTTTTTGCACTTGTGATAGTGTTGAAAAACCACTTTTCGCACTTGTGTTAGTGTTGAAAAACCACTTTTCGCACTTGTGTTAGTGTTGAAAAACCACTTTTCGCACTTGTGTTAGTGTTGAAAAACCACTTTTCGCACTTGTGTTGGTGCAGGAAACCACTTTTGCACTTGTATTAGTGTGGAAAAAACACTTTTTGCACTTGTGATAGTGTTGAAAAACCACTTTTCGCACTTCTGTTAGTGTTGAAAAACCACTTTTCACACTTGTGTTGGTGCAGGAAACCACTTTTGCACTTGTATTAGTGTGGCAAAAACACTTTTTGCACTTGTGATAGTGTTGAAAAACCACTTTTCGCACTTGTGTTAGTGTTGAAAAACCACTTTTCGCACTTGTGTTAGTGTTGAAAAACCACTTTTCGTACTTGTGTTGGTGCAGGAAACCACTTTTGCACTTGTATTAGTGTGGAAAAAACACTTTTTGCACTTGTGATAGTGTTGAAAAACCACTTTTCACACTTGTGTTAGTGTTGAAAAAACACTTTTCGCACTTGTGTTGGTGCAGGAAACCACTTTTGCACTTGTATTAGTGTGGAAAAACCACTTTTCGCACTTGTGTTAGTGTTGAAAAACGACTTTTCGCATTTGTGTTGGTGCAGGAAACCACTTTTGCACTTGTGTTGGTGCAGGAAACCACTTTTGCACTTGTATTAGTGTGGAAAAACCACTTTTCGCACTTGTGTTAGTGTTGAAAAACCACTTTTCGCACTTCTGTTAGTGTTGAAAAACCACTTTTCGCACTTGTGTTGGTGCAGGAAACCACTTTTGCACTTGTATTAGTGTTGAAAAACCACTTTTCACACTTGTGTTAGTGTTGAAAAAACACTTTTCGCACTTGTGTTGGTGCAGGAAACCACTTTTGCACTTGTATTAGTGTGGAAAAACCACTTTTCGCACTTGTGTTAGTGTTGAAAAACGACTTTTCGCACTTGTGTTAGTGTTGAAAAACCACTTTTCGCACTTGTGTTGGTGCAGGAAACCACTTTTGCACTTGTATTAGTGTGGAAAAACCACTTTTCGCACTTGTGTTAGTGTTGAAAAACCACTTTTCGCACTTCTGTTAGTGTTGAAAAACCACTTTTCGCACTTGTGTTAGTGTTGAAAAACCACTTTTCGTACTTGTGTTGGTGCAGGAAACCACTTTTGCACTTGTATTAGTGTGGAAAAAACACTTTTTGCACTTGTGATAGTGTTGAAAAACCACTTTTCACACTTGTGTTAGTGTTGAAAAACCACTTTTCGCACTTGTGTTGGTGCAGGAAACCACTTTTGCACTTGTATTAGTGTGGAAAAACCACTTTTCGCACTTGTGTTAGTGTTGAAAAACCACTTTTCGCACTTGTGTTAGTGTTGAAAAACCACTTTTCGCACTTGTGTTGGTGCAGGAAACCACTTTTGCACTTGTATTAGTGTGGAAAAACCACTTTTCGCACTTGTGTTAGTGTTGAAAAACCACTTTTCGCACTTGTGTTAGTGTTGAAAAACCACTTTTCGCACTTGTGTTGGTGCAGGAAACCACTTTTGCACTTGTATTAGTGTGGAAAAAACACTTTTTGCACTTGTGATAGTGTTGAAAATCCACTTTTCGCACTTGTGTTAGTGTTGAAAAACCACTTTTCGCACTTGTGTTAGTGTTGAAAAACCACTTTTCGCACTTGTGTTGGTGCAGGAAACCACTTTTGCACTTGTATTAGTGTGGAAAAAACACTTTTTGCATTTGTGATAGTGTTGAAAAACCACTTTTCGCACTTCTGTTAGTGTTGAAAAACCACTTTTCACACTTGTGTTGGTGCAGGAAACCACTTTTGCACTTGTATTAGTGTGGAAAAAACACTTTTTGCACTTGTGATAGTGTTGAAAAACCACTTTTCGCACTTGTGTTAGTGTTGAAAAACCACTTTTCGCACTTGTGTTAGTGTTGAAAAACCACTTTTCGCACTTGTGTTAGTGTTGAAAAACCACTTTTCGCACTTGTATTGGTGCAGGAAACCACTTTTGCACTTGTATTAGTGTGGAAAAAACACTTTTTGCACTTGTGATAGTGTTGAAAAACCACTTTTCGCACTTGTGTTAGTGTTGAAAAACCACTTTTCGCACTTGTGTTGGTGCAGGAAACCACTTTTGCACTTGTATTAGTGTGGAAAAACTACTTTTCGGACTTGTGTTAGTGTTGAAAAACCACTTTTCGCACTTGTGTTAGTGTTGAAAAACCACCTTTCGCACTTGTGTTGGTGCAGTAAACCACTTTTGCACTTGTATTAGTGTGGAAAAAACACTTTTTGCACTTGTGATAGTGTTGAAAAACCACTTTTCGCACTTGTGTTAGTGTTGAAAAACCACTTTCGCACTTGTGTTGGTGCAGGAAACCACTTTTGCACTTGTATTAGTGTGGAAAACCACTTTTCGCACTTGTGTTAGTGTTGAAAAACCACTTTTCGCACTTGTGTTAGTGTTGAAAAACCACTTTTCGCACTTGTGTTGGTGCAGGAAACCACTTTTGCACTTGTGTTGGTGCAGGAAACCACTTTTGCACTTGTATTAGTGTGGAAAAAACACTTTTCGCACTTGTGTTAGTGTTGAAAAACCACTTTTCGCACTTGTGTTAGTGTTGAAAAACCACTTTTCGCACTTGTGTTAGTGTTGAAAAACCACTTTTCGCACTTGTGTTAGTGTTGAAAAACCACTTTTCGCACTTGTGTTGGTGCAGGAAACCACTTTTGCACTTGTATTAGTGTGGGAAAAACACTTTTTGCACTTGTGATAGTGTTGAAAAACCACATTTCGCACTTGTGTTAGTGTTGAAAAACCACATTTCGCACTTGTGTTGGTGCAGGAAACCACTTTTGCACTTGTATTAGTGTGGAAAAACCACTTTTTGCACTTGTGTTAGTGTTGAAAAACCACTTTTCGCACCTGTGTTAGTGTTGAAAAACCACTTTTCGCACTTGTGTTAGTGTTGAAAAACCACTTTTCGCGCTTGTGTTGGTGCAGGAAACCACTTTTGCACTTGTATTAGTGTGGAAAAAACACTTTTCGCACTTGTGATAGTGTTGAAAAACCACTTTTCGCACTTGTGTTAGTGTTGAAAAACCACTTTTCGCACTTGTGTTAGTGCAGGAAACCACTTTTGCACTTGTATTAGTGTGGAAAAAAACACTTTTTGCACTTGTGATAGTGTTGAAAAACCACTTTTCACACTTGTGTTAGTGTTGAAAAACCACTTTTCGCACTTGTGTTGGTGCAGGAAACCACTTTTGCACTTGTATTAGTGTGGAAAAACTACTTTTCGGACTTGTGTTAGTGTTGAAAAACCACTTTTCGCACTTGTGTTAGTGTTGAAAAACCACTTTTCGCATTTGTGTTGGTGCAGTAAACCACTTTTGCACTTGTATTAGTGTGGAAAAAAACACTTTTTGCACTTGTGATAGTGTTGAAAAACCACTTTTCGCACTTGTGTTAGTGTTGAAAAACCACTTTCGCACTTGTGTTGGTGCAGGAAACCACTTTTGCACTTGTATTAGTGTGGAAAAACCACTTTTCGCTCTTGTGTTAGTGTTGAAAAACCACTTTTCGCACTTGTGTTAGTGTTGAAAAACCACTTTTCGCACTTGTGTTGGTGCAGGAAACCACTTTTGCACTTGTATTAGTGTGGAAAAAACACTTTTTGCACTTGTGATAGTGTTGAAAAACCACTTTTCGCACTTGTGTTATTGTTGAAAAACCACTTTTCGCACTTGTGTTGGTGCAGGAAACCACTTTTGCACTTGTATTAGTGTGGAAAAACCACTTTTCGCACTTGTGTTAGTGTTGAAAAACCACTTTTCGCACTTGTGTTAGTGTTGAAAAACCACTTTTCGCACTTGTGTTAGTGTTGAAAAACCACTTTTCGCACTTGTATTGGTGCAGGAAACCACTTTTGCACTTGTATTAGTGTTGAAAAACCACTTTTCGCACTTGTGTTAGTGTTGAAAAACCACTTTTCGCACTTGTGTTAGTGTTGAAAAAACACTTTTCGCACTTGTGTTAGTGTTGAAAAACCACTTTTCGCTCTTGTGTTAGTGTTGAAAAACCACTTTTCGCACTTGTGTTGATGCAGGAAACCACTTTTGCACTTGTATTAGTGTGAAAAAAACACTTTTCGCACTTGTGTTAGTGTTGAAAAACCACTTTTCGCACTTGTGTTAGTGTTGAAAAACCACTTTTCGCACTTGTGTTGGTGCAGGAAACCACTTTTGCACTTGTATTAGTGTGGAAAAAACACTTTTCGCACTTGTGATAGTGTTGAAAAACCACTTCTCGCACTTGTGTTAGTGTTGAAAAACCACTTTTCGCACTTGTGTTAGTGTTGAAAAACCACTTTTCGCACTTGTATTGGTGCAGGAAACCACTTTTGCACTTGTATTAGTGTGGAAAAACCACTTTTCGCACTTGTGTTGGTGTTGAAAAACCACTTTTCGCACTTGTGTTAGTGTTGAAAAACCACTTTTCGCACTTGTGTTGGTGCAGGAAACCACTTTTGCACTTGTATTAGTGTGGAAAAAACACTTTTTGCACTTGTGATAGTGTTGAAAAACCACTTTTCGCACTTGTGTTAGTGTTGAAAAACCACTTTTCGCACTTGTGTTAGTGTTGAAAAACCACTTTTCGCACTTGTGTTGGTGCAGGAAACCACTTTTGCACTTGTATTAGTGTGGAAAAAACACTTTTTGCACTTGTGATAGTGTTGAAAAACCACTTTTCGCACTTCTGTTAGTGTTGAAAAACCACTTTTCACACTTGTGTTGGTGCAGGAAACCACTTTTGCACTTGTATTAGTGTGGCAAAAACACTTTTTGCACTTGTGATAGTGTTGAAAAACCACTTTTCGCACTTGTGTTAGTGTTGAAAAACCACTTTTCGCACTTGTGTTAGTGTTGAAAAACCACTTTTCGTACTTGTGTTGGTGCAGGAAACCACTTTTGCACTTGTATTAGTGTGGAAAAAACACTTTTTGCACTTGTGATGGTGTTGAAAAACCACTTTTCACACTTGTGTTAGTGTTGAAAAAACACTTTTCGCACTTGTGTTGGTGCAGGAAACCACTTTTGCACTTGTATTAGTGTGGAAAAACCACTTTTCGCACTTGTGTTAGTGTTGAAAAACGACTTTTCGCATTTGTGTTGGTGCAGGAAACCACTTTTGCACTTGTGTTGGTGCAGGAAACCACTTTTGCACTTGTATTAGTGTGGAAAAACCACTTTTCGCACTTGTGTTAGTGTTGAAAAACCACTTTTCGCACTTCTGTTAGTGTTGAAAAACCACTTTTCGCACTTGTGTTGGTGCAGGAAACCACTTTTGCACTTGTATTAGTGTGGAAAAAACACTTTTTGCACTTGTGATAGTGTTGAAAAACCACTTTTCACACTTGTGTTAGTGTTGAAAAAACACTTTTCGCACTTGTGTTGGTGCAGGAAACCACTTTTGCACTTGTATTAGTGTGGAAAAACCACTTTTCGCACTTGTGTTAGTGTTGAAAAACGACTTTTCGCACTTGTGTTAGTGTTGAAAAACCACTTTTCGCACTTGTGTTGGTGCAGGAAACCACTTTTGCACTTGTATTAGTGTGGAAAAACCACTTTTCGCACTTGTGTTAGTGTTGAAAAACCACTTTTCGCACTTCTGTTAGTGTTGAAAAACCACTTTTCGCACTTGTGTTAGTGTTGAAAAACCACTTTTCGTACTTGTGTTGGTGCAGGAAACCACTTTTGCACTTGTATTAGTGTGGAAAAAACACTTTTTGCACTTGTGATAGTGTTGAAAAACCACTTTTCACACTTGTGTTAGTGTTGAAAAACCACTTTTCGCACTTGTGTTGGTGCAGGAAACCACTTTTGCACTTGTATTAGTGTGGAAAAACCACTTTTCGCACTTGTGTTAGTGTTGAAAAACCACTTTTCGCACTTGTGTTAGTGTTGAAAAACCACTTTTCGCACTTGTGTTGGTGCAGGAAACCACTTTTGCACTTGTATTAGTGTGGAAAAACCACTTTTCGCACTTGTGTTAGTGTTGAAAAACCACTTTTCGCACTTGTGTTAGTGTTGAAAAACCACTTTTCGCACTTGTGTTGGTGCAGGAAACCACTTTTGCACTTGTATTAGTGTGGAAAAAACACTTTTTGCACTTGTGATAGTGTTGAAAAACCACTTTTCGCACTTGTGTTAGTGTTGAAAAACCACTTTTCGCACTTGTGTTAGTGTTGAAAAACCACTTTTCGCACTTGTGTTGGTGCAGGAAACCACTTTTGCACTTGTATTAGTGTGGAAAAACTACTTTTCGGACTTGTGTTAGTGTTGAAAAACCACTTTTCGCACTTGTGTTAGTGTTGAAAAACCACCTTTCGCACTTGTGTTGGTGCAGTAAACCACTTTTGCACTTGTATTAGTGTGGAAAAAACACTTTTTGCACTTGTGATAGTGTTGAAAAACCACTTTTCGCACTTGTGTTAGTGTTGAAAAACCACTTTCGCACTTGTGTTGGTGCAGGAAACCACTTTTGCACTTGTATTAGTGTGGAAAACCACTTTTCGCACTTGTGTTAGTGTTGAAAAACCACTTTTCACACTTGTGTTAGTGTTGAAAAACCACTTTTCGCACTTGTGTTGGTGCAGGAAACCACTTTTGCACTTGTATTAGTGTGGAAAAACTACTTTTCGGACTTGTGTTAGTGTTGAAAAACCACTTTTCGCACTTGTGTTAGTGTTGAAAAACCACTTTTCGCATTTGTGTTGGTGCAGTAAACCACTTTTGCACTTGTATTAGTGTGGAAAAAACACTTTTTGCACTTGTGATAGTGTTGAAAAACCACTTTTCGCACTTGTGTTAGTGTTGAAAAACCACTTTCGCACTTGTGTTGGTGCAGGAAACCACTTTTGCACTTGTATTAGTGTGGAAAAACCACTTTTCGCTCTTGTGTTAGTGTTGAAAAACCACTTTTCGCACTTGTGTTAGTGTTGAAAAACCACTTTTCGCACTTGTGTTGGTGCAGGAAACCACTTTTGCACTTGTATTAGTGTGGAAAAAACACTTTTTGCACTTGTGATAGTGTTGAAAAACCACTTTTCGCACTTGTGTTATTGTTGAAAAACCACTTTTCGCACTTGTGTTGGTGCAGGAAACCACTTTTGCACTTGTATTAGTGTGGAAAAACCACTTTTCGCACTTGTGTTAGTGTTGAAAAACCACTTTTCGCACTTGTGTTAGTGTTGAAAAACCACTTTTCGCACTTGTGTTAGTGTTGAAAAACCACTTTTCGCACTTGTATTGGTGCAGGAAACCACTTTTGCACTTGTATTAGTGTTGAAAAACCACTTTTCGCACTTGTGTTAGTGTTGAAAAACCACTTTTCGCACTTGTGTTAGTGTTGAAAAAACACTTTTCGCACTTGTGTTAGTGTTGAAAAACCACTTTTCGCTCTTGTGTTAGTGTTGAAAAACCACTTTTCGCACTTGTGTTGATGCAGGAAACCACTTTTGCACTTGTATTAGTGTGAAAAAAACACTTTTCGCACTTGTGTTAGTGTTGAAAAACCACTTTTCGCACTTGTGTTAGTGTTGAAAAACCACTTTTCGCACTTGTGTTGGTGCAGGAAACCACTTTTGCACTTGTATTAGTGTGGAAAAAACACTTTTCGCACTTGTGATAGTGTTGAAAAACCACTTCTCGCACTTGTGTTAGTGTTGAAAAACCACTTTTCGCACTTGTGTTAGTGTTGAAAAACCACTTTTCGCACTTGTATTGGTGCAGGAAACCACTTTTGCACTTGTATTAGTGTGGAAAAACCACTTTTCGCACTTGTGTTGGTGTTGAAAAACCACTTTTCGCACTTGTGTTAGTGTTGAAAAACCACTTTTCGCACTTGTGTTGGTGCAGGAAACCACTTTTGCACTTGTATTAGTGTGGAAAAAACACTTTTTGCACTTGTGATAGTGTTGAAAAACCACTTTTCGCACTTGTGTTAGTGTTGAAAAACCACTTTTCGCACTTGTGTTAGTGTTGAAAAACCACTTTTCGCACTTGTGTTGGTGCAGGAAACCACTTTTGCACTTGTATTAGTGTGGAAAAAACACTTTTTGCACTTGTGATAGTGTTGAAAAACCACTTTTCGCACTTCTGTTAGTGTTGAAAAACCACTTTTCACACTTGTGTTGGTGCAGGAAACCACTTTTGCACTTGTATTAGTGTGGCAAAAACACTTTTTGCACTTGTGATAGTGTTGAAAAACCACTTTTCGCACTTGTGTTAGTGTTGAAAAACCACTTTTCGCACTTGTGTTAGTGTTGAAAAACCACTTTTCGTACTTGTGTTGGTGCAGGAAACCACTTTTGCACTTGTATTAGTGTGGAAAAAACACTTTTTGCACTTGTGATGGTGTTGAAAAACCACTTTTCACACTTGTGTTAGTGTTGAAAAAACACTTTTCGCACTTGTGTTGGTGCAGGAAACCACTTTTGCACTTGTATTAGTGTGGAAAAACCACTTTTCGCACTTGTGTTAGTGTTGAAAAACGACTTTTCGCATTTGTGTTGGTGCAGGAAACCACTTTTGCACTTGTGTTGGTGCAGGAAACCACTTTTGCACTTGTATTAGTGTGGAAAAACCACTTTTCGCACTTGTGTTAGTGTTGAAAAACCACTTTTCGCACTTCTGTTAGTGTTGAAAAACCACTTTTCGCACTTGTGTTGGTGCAGGAAACCACTTTTGCACTTGTATTAGTGTGGAAAAAACACTTTTTGCACTTGTGATAGTGTTGAAAAACCACTTTTCACACTTGTGTTAGTGTTGAAAAAACACTTTTCGCACTTGTGTTGGTGCAGGAAACCACTTTTGCACTTGTATTAGTGTGGAAAAACCACTTTTCGCACTTGTGTTAGTGTTGAAAAACGACTTTTCGCACTTGTGTTAGTGTTGAAAAACCACTTTTCGCACTTGTGTTGGTGCAGGAAACCACTTTTGCACTTGTATTAGTGTGGAAAAACCACTTTTCGCACTTGTGTTAATGTTGAAAAACCACTTTTCGCACTTCTGTTAGTGTTGAAAAACCACTTTTCGCACTTGTGTTAGTGTTGAAAAACCACTTTTCGTACTTGTGTTGGTGCAGGAAACCACTTTTGCACTTGTATTAGTGTGGAAAAAACACTTTTTGCACTTGTGATAGTGTTGAAAAACCACTTTTCACACTTGTGTTAGTGTTGAAAAACCACTTTTCGCACTTGTGTTGGTGCAGGAAACCACTTTTGCACTTGTATTAGTGTGGAAAAACCACTTTTCGCACTTGTGTTAGTGTTGAAAAACCACTTTTCGCACTTGTGTTAGTGTTGAAAAACCACTTTTCGCACTTGTGTTGGTGCAGGAAACCACTTTTGCACTTGTATTAGTGTGGAAAAACCACTTTTCGCACTTGTGTTAGTGTTGAAAAACCACTTTTCGCACTTGTGTTAGTGTTGAAAAACCACTTTTCGCACTTGTGTTGGTGCAGGAAACCACTTTTGCACTTGTATTAGTGTGGAAAAAACACTTTTTGCACTTGTGATAGTGTTGAAAAACCACTTTTCGCACTTGTGTTAGTGTTGAAAAACCACTTTTCGCACTTGTGTTAGTGTTGAAAAACCACTTTTCGCACTTGTGTTGGTGCAGGAAACCACTTTTGCACTTGTATTAGTGTGGAAAAACTACTTTTCGGACTTGTGTTAGTGTTGAAAAACCACTTTTCGCACTTGTGTTAGTGTTGAAAAACCACCTTTCGCACTTGTGTTGGTGCAGTAAACCACTTTTGCACTTGTATTAGTGTGGAAAAAACACTTTTTGCACTTGTGATAGTGTTGAAAAACCACTTTTCGCACTTGTGTTAGTGTTGAAAAACCACTTTCGCACTTGTGTTGGTGCAGGAAACCACTTTTGCACTTGTATTAGTGTGGAAAACCACTTTTCGCACTTGTGTTAGTGTTGAAAAACCACTTTTCGCACTTGTGTTAGTGTTGAAAAACCACTTTTCGCACTTGTGTTGGTGCAGGAAACCACTTTTGCACTTGTGTTGGTGCAGGAAACCACTTTTGCACTTGTATTAGTGTGGAAAAAACACTTTTCGCACTTGTGTTAGTGTTGAAAAACCACTTTTCGCACTTGTGTTAGTGTTGAAAAACCACTTTTCGCACTTGTGTTAGTGTTGAAAAACCACTTTTCGCACTTGTGTTAGTGTTGAAAAACCACTTTTCGCACTTGTGTTGGTGCAGGAAACCACTTTTGCACTTGTATTAGTGTGGAAAAAACACTTTTTGCACTTGTGATAGTGTTGAAAAACCACTTTTCGCACTTGTGTTAGTGTTGAAAAACCACATTTCGCACTTGTGTTGGTGCAGGAAACCACTTTTGCACTTGTATTAGTGTGGAAAAACCACTTTTTGCACTTGTGTTAGTGTTGAAAAACCACTTTTCGCACCTGTGTTAGTGTTGAAAAACCACTTTTCGCACTTGTGTTAGTGTTGAAAAACCACTTTTCGCGCTTGTGTTGGTGCAGGAAACCACTTTTGCACTTGTATTAGTGTGGAAAAAACACTTTTCGCACTTGTGATAGTGTTGAAAAACCACTTTTCGCACTTGTGTTAGTGTTGAAAAACCACTTTTCGCACTTGTGTTAGTGCAGGAAACCACTTTTGCACATGTATTAGTGTGGAAAAAACACTTTTTGCACTTGTGATATTGTTGAAAAACCACTTTTCGCACTTGTGTTAGTGTTGAAAAACCACTTTTCGCACTTGTGTTGGTGCAGGAAACCACTTTTGCACTTGTATTATTGTGGAAAAACCACTTTTCGCACTTGTGTTAGTGTTGAAAAACCACTTTTCGCACTTGTGTTAGTGTTGGAAAAACCACTTTTCGCACTTGTGTTGGTGCAGGAAACCACTTTTGCACTTGTATTAGTGTGGAAAAAACACTTTTTGCACTTGTGTTGGTGCAGGAAACCACTTTTGCACTTGTATTAGTGTGGATAAACCACTTTTCGCACTTGTGTTGGTGCAGGAAACCACTTTTGCACTTGTATTAGTGTGGAAAAAACACTTTTTGCACTTGTGATAGTGTTGAAAAACCACTTTTCGCACTTGTGTTAGTGTTGAAAAACCACTTTTCGCACTTGTGTTGGTGCAGGAAACCACTTTTGCACTTGTATTAGTGTGGAAAACCACTTTTCGCACTTGTGTTAGTGTTGAAAAACCACTTTTCGCACTTGTGTTAGTGTTGAAAAACCACTTTTCGCACTTGTGTTAGTGTTGAAAAACCACTTTTCGCACTTGTGTTGGTGCAGGAAACCACTTTTGCACTTGTATTAGTGTGGAAAAAACACTTTTCGCACTTGTGTTAGTGTTGAAAAACCACTTTTTGCACTTGTGTTAGTGTTGAAAAACAACTTTTCGCACTTGTGTTGGTGCAACAAACCACTTTTGCAATTGTATTAGTGTGGAAAAAACACTTTTTGCACTTCTGATAGTGTTGAAAAACCACTTTTGGCACTTGTGTTAGTGTTGAAAAACCACTTTTTGCACTTGTGTTGGTGCAGGAAACCACTTTTGCACTTGTATTAGTGTGGAAAAACCACTTTTCGCACTTGTGTTAGTGTTGAAAAACCACTTTTCGCACTTGTGTTAGTGTTGAAAAACCACTTTTCGCACTTGTGTTGGTGCAGGAAACCACTTTTGCACTTGTATTAGTGTGGAAAAAACACTTTTTGCACTTGTGATAGTGTTGAAAAACCACTTTTCGCACTTGTGTTAGTGTTGAAAAACCACTTTTCGCACTTGTGTTAGTGTTGAAAAACCACTTTTCGCACTTGTGTTGGTGCAGGAAACCACTTTTGCACTTGTATTAGTGTGGAAAAAACACTTTTTGCACTTGTGATAGTGTTGAAAAACCACTTTTCGCACTTCTGTTAGTGTTGAAAAACCACTTTTCACACTTGTGTTGGTGCAGGAAACCACTTTTGCACTTGTATTAGTGTGGAAAAAACACTTTTTGCACTTGTGTTAGTGTTGAAAAACCACTTTTCGCACCTGTGTTAGTGTTGAAAAACCACTTTTCGCACTTGTGTTAGTGTTGAAAAACCACTTTTCGCGCTTGTGTTGGTGCAGGAAACCACTTTTGCACTTGTATTAGTGTGGAAAAAACACTTTTCGCACTTGTGATAGTGTTGAAAAACCACTTTTCGCACTTGTGTTAGTGTTGAAAAACCACTTTTCGCACTTGTGTTAGTGCAGGAAACCACTTTTGCACATGTATTAGTGTGGAAAAAACACTTTTTGCACTTGTGATATTGTTGAAAAACCACTTTTCGCACTTGTGTTAGTGTTGAAAAACCACTTTTCGCACTTGTGTTGGTGCAGGAAACCACTTTTGCACTTGTATTATTGTGGAAAAACCACTTTTCGCACTTGTGTTAGTGTTGAAAAACCACTTTTCGCACTTGTGTTAGTGTTGGAAAAACCACTTTTCGCACTTGTGTTGGTGCAGGAAACCACTTTTGCACTTGTATTAGTGTGGAAAAAACACTTTTTGCACTTGTGTTGGTGCAGGAAACCACTTTTGCACTTGTATTAGTGTGGATAAACCACTTTTCGCACTTGTGTTGGTGCAGGAAACCACTTTTGCACTTGTATTAGTGTGGAAAAACACTTTTTGCACTTGTGATAGTGTTGAAAAACCACTTTTCGCACTTGTGTTAGTGTTGAAAAACCACTTTTCGCACTTGTGTTGGTGCAGGAAACCACTTTTGCACTTGTATTAGTGTGGAAAACCACTTTTCGCACTTGTGTTAGTGTTGAAAAACCACTTTTCGCACTTGTGTTAGTGTTGAAAAACCACTTTTCGCACTTGTGTTAGTGTTGAAAAACCACTTTTTGCACTTGTGTTGGTGCAGGAAACCACTTTTGCACTTGTATTAGTGTGGAAAAAACACTTTTCGCACTTGTGTTAGTGTTGAAAAACCACTTTTTGCACTTGTGTTAGTGTTGAAAAACAACTTTTCGCACTTGTGTTGGTGCAAGAAACCACTTTTGCAATTGTATTAGTGTGGAAAAAACACTTTTTGCACTTCTGATAGTGTTGAAAAACCACTTTTGGCACTTGTGTTAGTGTTGAAAAACCACTTTTTGCACTTGTGTTGGTGCAGGAAACCACTTTTGCACTTGTATTAGTGTGGAAAAACCACTTTTCACACTTGTGTTAGTGTTGAAAAACCACTTTTCGCACTTGTGTTAGTGTTGAAAAACCACTTTTCGCACTTGTGTTGGTGCAGGAAACCACTTTTGCACTTGTATTAGTGTGGAAAAAACACTTTTTGCACTTGTGATAGTGTTGAAAAACCACTTTTCGCACTTGTGTTAGTGTTGAAAAACCACTTTTCGCACTTGTGTTAGTGTTGAAAAACCACTTTTCGCACTTGTGTTGGTGCAGGAAACCACTTTTGCACTTGTATTAGTGTGGAAAAAACACTTTTTGCACTTGTGATAGTGTTGAAAAACCACTTTTCGCACTTCTGTTAGTGTTGAAAAACCACTTTTCACACTTGTGTTGGTGCAGGAAACCACTTTTGCACTTGTATTAGTGTGGAAAAAACACTTTTTGCACTTGTGATAGTGTTGAAAAACCACTTTTCGCACTTGTGTTAGTGTTGAAAAACCACTTTTCGCACTTGTGTTAGTGTTGAAAAACCACTTTTCGTACTTGTGTTGGTGCAGGAAACCACTTTTGCACTTGTATTAGTGTGGAAAAAACACTTTTTGCACTTGTGATAGTGTTGAAAAACCACTTTTCACACTTGTGTTAGTGTTGAAAAACCACTTTTCGCACTTGTGTTGGTGCAGGAAACCACTTTTGCACTTGTATTAGTGTGGAAAAACCACTTTTCGCACTTGTGTTAGTGTTGAAAAACCACTTTTCGCACTTGTGTTAGTGTTGAAAAACCACTTTTCGCACTTGTGTTGGTGCAGGAAACCACTTTTGCACTTGTATTAGTGTGGAAAAACCACTTTTCGCACTTGCGTTAGTGTTGAAAAACCACTTTTCGCACTTGTGTTAGTGTTGAAAAACCACTTTTCGCACTTGTGTTGGTGCAGGAAACCACTTTTGTTTGCACTTGTATTAGTGTGGAAAAAACACTTTTTGCACTTGTGATAGTGTTGAAAAACCACTTTTCGCACTTGTGTTAGTGTTGAAAAACCACTTTTCGCACTTGTGTTGGTGCAGGAAACCACTTTTGCACTTGTATTAGTGTGGAAAAACCACTTTTCGCACTTGTGTTAGTGTTGAAAAACCACTTTTCGCACTTGTGTTAGTGTTGAAAAACCACTTTTCGCACTTGTGTTGGTGCAGGAAACCACTTTTGCACTTGTATTAGTGTGGAAAAAACACTTTTTGCACTTGTGATAGTGTTGAAAAACCACTTTTCGCACTTCTGTTAGTGTTGAAAAACCACTTTTCGCACTTGTGTTGGTGCAGGAAACCACTTTTGCACTTGTATTAGTGTGGAAAAAACACTTTTTGCACTTGTGATAGTGTTGAAAAACCACTTTTCGCACTTGTGTTAGTGTTGAAAAACCACTTTTCGCACTTGTGTTGGTGCAGGAAACCACTTTTGCACTTGTATTAGTGTGGAAAAACCACTTTTCGCACTTGTGTTAGTGTTGAAAAACCACTTTTCGCACTTGTGTTCGTGTTGAAAAACCACTTTTCGCGCTTGTGTTGGTGCAGGAAACCACTTTTGCACTTGTATTAGTGTGGAAAAAACACTTTTTGCACTTGTGATAGTGTTGAAAAACCACTTTTCGCACTTGTGTTAGTGTTGAAAAACCACTTTTCGCACTTGTGTTGGTGCAGGAAACCACTTTTGCACTTGTTTTATTGTGGAAAACTACTTTTCGGACTTGTGTTAGTGTTGAAAAACCACTTTTCGCACTTGTGTTAGTGTTGAAAAACCACTTTTCGCACTTGTGTTGGTGCAGTAAACCACTTTTGCACTTGCATTAGTGTGGAAAAAACACTTTTTGCACTTGTGATAGTGTTGAAAAACCACTTTTCGCACTTGTGTTAGTGTTGAAAAACCACTTTCGCACTTGTGTTGGTGCAGGAAACCACTTTTGCACTTGTATTAGTGTGGAAAAACCACTTTTCGCACTTGTGTTAGTGTTGAAAAACCACTTTTCGCACTTGTGTTATTGTTGAAAAACCACTTTTCACACTTGTGTTGGTGCAGGAAACCACTTTTGCACTTGTATTAGTGTGGAAAAACCACTTTTCGCACTTGTGTTAGTGTTGAAAAACCACTTTTCGCACTTGTGTTAGTGTTGAAAAACCACTTTTCGCACTTGTATTGGTGCAGGAAACCACTTTTGCACTTGTATTAGTGTGGAAAAAACACTTTTTGCACTTGTGATAGTGTTGAAAAACCACTTTTCGCACTTGTGTTAGTGTTGAAAAACCACTTTTCGCACTTGTGTTGGTGCAGGAAACCACTTTTGCACTTGTATTAGTGTGGAAAAAACACTTTTTGCACTTGTGATAGTGTTGAAAAACCACTTTTCACACTTGTGTTAGTGTTGAAAAACCACTTTTCGCACTTGTGTTGGTGCAGGAAACCACTTTTGCACTTGTATTAGTGTGGAAAAACTACTTTTCGGACTTGTGTTAGTGTTGAAAAACCACTTTTCGCACTTGTGTTAGTGTTGAAAAACCACTTTTCGCACTTGTGTTGGTGCAGTAAACCACTTTTGCACTTGTATTAGTGTGGAAAAAACACTTTTTGCACTTGTGATAGTGTTGAAAAACCACTTTTCGCACTTGTGTTAGTGTTGAAAAACCACTTTCGCACTTGTGTTTGTGCAGGAAACCACTTCTGCACTTGTATTAGTGTGGAAAAACCACTTTTCGCACTTGTGTTAGTGTTGAAAAACCACTTTTCGCACTTGTGTTAGTGTTGAAAAACCACTTTTCGCACTTGTGTTGGTGCAGGAAACCACTTTTGCACTTGTATTAGTGTGGAAAAAACACTTTTTGCACTTGTGATAGTGTTGAAAAACAACTTTTCGCACTTGTGTTAGTGTTGAAAAACCACTTTTCGCACTTGTGTTGGTGCAGGAAACCACTTTTGCACTTGTATTGGTGTGGAAAAACTACTTTTCGGACTTGTGTTAGTGTTGAAAAACCACTTTTCGCACTTGTGTTAGTGTTGAAAAACCACTTTTCGCACTTGTGTTGGTGCAGTAAACCACTTTTGCACTTGTATTAGTGTGGAAAAAACACTTTTTGCACTTGTGATAGTGTTGAAAAACCACTTTTCGCAATTGTGTTAGTGTTGAAAAACCACTTTCGCACTTGTGTTGGTGCAGGAAACCACTTTTGCACTTGTATTAGTGTGGAAAAAACACTTTTCGCACTTGTGTTAGTGTTGAAAAACCACTTTTCGCACTTGTGTTAGTGTTGAAAAACCACTTTTCGCACTTGTGTTAGTGTTGAAAAACCACTTTTCGCACTTGTGTTAGTGTTGAAAAACCACTTTTCGCACTTGTGTTGGTGCAGGAAACCACTTTTGCACTTGTATTAGTGTGGAAAAAACACTTTTTGCACTTGTGATAGTGTTGAAAAACCACTTTTCGCACTTGTGTTAGTGTTGAAAAACCACATTTCGCACTTGTGTTGGTGCAGGAAACCACTTTTGCACTTGTATTAGTGTGGAAAAACCACTTTTTGCACTTGTGTTAGTGTTGAAAAACCACTTTTCGCACCTGTGTTAGTGTTGAAAAACCACTTTTCGCACTTGTGTTGGTGCAGGAAACCACTTTTGCACTTGTATTAGTGTGGAAAAAACACTTTTTGCACTTGTGATAGTGTTGAAAAACCACTTTTCGCACTTCTGTTAGTGTTGAAAAACCACTTTTCGCACTTGTGTTGGTGCAGGAAACCACTTTTGCACTTGTATTAGTGTGGAAAAAACACTTTTTGCACTTGTGATAGTGTTGAAAAACCACTTTTCGCACTTGTGTTAGTGTTGAAAAACCACTTTTCGCACTTGTGTTGGTGCAGGAAACCACTTTTGCACTTGTATTAGTGTGGAAAAACCACTTTTCGCACTTGTGTTAGTGTTGAAAAACCACTTTTCGCACTTGTGTTCGTGTTGAAAAACCACTTTTCGCGCTTGTGTTGGTGCAGGAAACCACTTTTGCACTTGTATTAGTGTGGAAAAAACACTTTTTGCACTTGTGATAGTGTTGAAAAACCACTTTTCGCACTTGTGTTAGTGTTGAAAAACCACTTTTCGCACTTGTGTTGGTGCAGGAAACCACTTTTGCACTTGTTTTATTGTGGAAAACTACTTTTCGGACTTGTGTTAGTGTTGAAAAACCACTTTTCGCACTTGTGTTAGTGTTGAAAAACCACTTTTCGCACTTGTGTTGGTGCAGTAAACCACTTTTGCACTTGCATTAGTGTGGAAAAAACACTTTTTGCACTTGTGATAGTGTTGAAAAACCACTTTTCGCACTTGTGTTAGTGTTGAAAAACCACTTTCGCACTTGTGTTGGTGCAGGAAACCACTTTTGCACTTGTATTAGTGTGGAAAAACCACTTTTCGCACTTGTGTTAGTGTTGAAAAACCACTTTTCGCACTTGTGTTAGTGTTGAAAAACCACTTTTCGCACTCGTGTTGGTGCAGGAAACCACTTTTGCACTTGTATTAGTGTGGAAAAAACACTTTTTGCACTTGTGATAGTGTTGAAAAACCACTTTTCGCACTTGTGTTATTGTTGAAAAACCACTTTTCACACTTGTGTTGGTGCAGGAAACCACTTTTGCATTTGTATTAGTGTGGAAAAACCACTTTTCGCACTTGTGTTAGTGTTGAAAAACCACTTTTCGCACTTGTGTTAGTGTTGAAAAACCACTTTTCGCACTTGTATTGGTGCAGGAAACCACTTTTGCACTTGTATTAGTGTGGAAAAAACACTTTTTGCACTTGTGATAGTGTTGAAAAACCACTTTTCGCACTTGTGTTAGTGTTGAAAAACCACTTTTCGCACTTGTGTTGGTGCAGGAAACCACTTTTGCACTTGTATTAGTGTGGAAAAAACACTTTTTGCACTTGTGATAGTGTTGAAAAACCACTTTTCGCACTTGTGTTAGTGTTGAAAAACCACTTTTCGCACTTGTGTTGGTGCAGGAAACCACTTTTGCACTTGTATTATTGTGGAAAAACCACTTTTCGCACTTGTGTTAGTGTTGAAAAACCACTTTTCGCACTTGTGTTAGTGTTGGAAAAACCACTTTTCGCACTTGTGTTGGTGCAGGAAACCACTTTTGCACTTGTATTAGTGTGGAAAAAACACTTTTTGCACTTGTGTTGGTGCAGGAAACCACTTTTGCACTTGTATTAGTGTGGATAAACCACTTTTCGCACTTGTGTTGGTGCAGGAAACCACTTTTGCACTTGTATTAGTGTGGAAAAAACACTTTTTGCACTTGTGATAGTGTTGAAAAACCACTTTTCGCACTTGTGTTAGTGTTGAAAAACCACTTTTCGCACTTGTGTTGGTGCAAGAAACCACTTTTGCACTTGTATTAGTGTGGAAAACCACTTTTCGCACTTGTGTTAGTGTTGAAAAACCACTTTTCGCACTTGTGTTAGTGTTGAAAAACCACTTTTCGCACTTGTGTTAGTGTTGAAAAACCACTTTTCGCACTTGTGTTGGTGCAGGAAACCACTTTTGCACTTGTATTAGTGTGGAAAAAACACTTTTCGCACTTGTGTTAGTGTTGAAAAACCACTTTTTGCACTTGTGTTAGTGTTGAAAAACAACTTTTCGCACTTGTGTTGGTGCAAGAAACCACTTTTGCAATTGTATTAGTGTGGAAAAAACACTTTTTGCACTTCTGATAGTGTTGAAAAACCACTTTTGGCACTTGTGTTAGTGTTGAAAAACCACTTTTTGCACTTGTGTTGGTGCAGGAAACCACTTTTGCACTTGTATTAGTGTGGAAAAACCACTTTTCGCACTTGTGTTAGTGTTGAAAAACCACTTTTCGCACTTGTGTTAGTGTTGAAAAACCACTTTTCGCACTTGTGTTGGTGCAGGAAACCACTTTTGCACTTGTATTAGTGTGGAAAAAACACTTTTTGCACTTGTGATAGTGTTGAAAAACCACTTTTCGCACTTGTGTTAGTGTTGAAAAACCACTTTTCGCACTTGTGTTAGTGTTGAAAAACCACTTTTCGCAATTGTGTTGGTGCAGGAAACCACTTTTGCACTTGTATTAGTGTGGAAAAAACACTTTTTGCACTTGTGATAGTGTTGAAAAACCACTTTTCGCACTTCTGTTAGTGTTGAAAAACCACTTTTCACACTTGTGTTGGTGCAGGAAACCACTTTTGCACTTGTATTAGTGTGGAAAAAACACTTTTTGCACTTGTGATAGTGTTGAAAAACCACTTTTCGCACTTGTGTTAGTGTTGAAAAACCACTTTTCGCACTTGTGTTAGTGTTGAAAAACCACTTTTCGTACTTGTGTTGGTGCAGGAAACCACTTTTGCACTTGTATTAGTGTGGAAAAAACACTTTTTGCACTTGTGATAGTGTTGAAAAACCACTTTTCACACTTGTGTTAGTGTTGAAAAACCACTTTTCGCACTTGTGTTGGTGCAGGAAACCACTTTTGCACTTGTATTAGTGTGGAAAAACCACTTTTCGCACTTGTGTTAGTGTTGAAAAACCACTTTTCGCACTTGTGTTAGTGTTGAAAAACCACTTTTCGCACTTGTGTTGGTGCAGGAAACCACTTTTGCACTTGTATTAGTGTGGAAAAACCACTTTTCGCACTTGCGTTAGTGTTGAAAAACCACTTTTCGCACTTGTGTTAGTGTTGAAAAACCACTTTTCGCACTTGTGTTGGTGCAGGAAACCACTTTTGCACTTGTATTAGTGTGGAAAAAACACTTTTTGCACTTGTGATAGTGTTGAAAAACCACTTTTCGCACTTGTGTTAGTGTTGAAAAACCACTTTTCGCACTTGTGTTGGTGCAGGAAACCACTTTTGCACTTGTATTAGTGTGGAAAAACCACTTTTCGCACTTGTGTTAGTGTTGAAAAACCACTTTTCGCACTTGTGTTAGTGTTGAAAAACCACTTTTCGCACTTGTGTTGGTGCAGGAAACCACTTTTGCACTTGTATTAGTGTGGAAAAAACACTTTTTGCACTTGTGATAGTGTTGAAAAACCACTTTTCGCACTTCTGTTAGTGTTGAAAAACCACTTTTCGCACTTGTGTTGGTGCAGGAAACCACTTTTGCACTTGTATTAGTGTGGAAAAAACACTTTTTGCACTTGTGATAGTGTTGAAAAACCACTTTTCGCACTTGTGTTAGTGTTGAAAAACCACTTTTCGCACTTGTGTTGGTGCAGGAAACCACTTTTGCACTTGTATTAGTGTGGAAAAACCACTTTTCGCACTTGTGTTAGTGTTGAAAAACCACTTTTCGCACTTGTGTTCGTGTTGAAAAACCACTTTTCGCGCTTGTGTTGGTGCAGGAAACCACTTTTGCACTTGTATTAGTGTGGAAAAAACACTTTTTGCACTTGTGATAGTGTTGAAAAACCACTTTTCGCACTTGTGTTAGTGTTGAAAAACCACTTTTCGCACTTGTGTTGGTGCAGGAAACCACTTTTGCACTTGTTTTATTGTGGAAAACTACTTTTCGGACTTGTGTTAGTGTTGAAAAACCACTTTTCGCACTTGTGTTAGTGTTGAAAAACCACTTTTCGCACTTGTGTTGGTGCAGTAAACCACTTTTGCACTTGCATTAGTGTGGAAAAAACACTTTTTGCACTTGTGATAGTGTTGAAAAACCACTTTTCGCACTTGTGTTAGTGTTGAAAAACCACTTTCGCACTTGTGTTGGTGCAGGAAACCACTTTTGCACTTGTATTAGTGTGGAAAAACCACTTTTCGCACTTGTGTTAGTGTTGAAAAACCACTTTTCGCACTTGTGTTAGTGTTGAAAAACCACTTTTCGCACTCGTGTTGGTGCAGGAAACCACTTTTGCACTTGTATTAGTGTGGAAAAAACACTTTTTGCACTTGTGATAGTGTTGAAAAACCACTTTTCGCACTTGTGTTATTGTTGAAAAACCACTTTTCACACTTGTGTTGGTGCAGGAAACCACTTTTGCACTTGTATTAGTGTTGAAAAACCACTTTTCGCACTTGTGTTAGTGTTGAAAAACCACTTTTCGCACTTGTATTGGTGCAGGAAACCACTTTTGCACTTGTATTAGTGTGGAAAAAACACTTTTTGCACTTGTGATAGTGTTGAAAAACCACTTTTCGCACTTGTGTTAGTGTTGAAAAACCACTTTTCGCACTTGTGTTGGTGCAGGAAACCACTTTTGCACTTGTATTAGTGTGGAAAAAACACTTTTTGTACTTGTGATAGTGTTGAAAAACCACTTTTCGCACTTGTGTTAGTGTTGAAAAACCACTTTTCGCACTTGTGTTGGTGCAGGAAACCACTTTTGCACTTGTATTAGTGTGGAAAAACTACTTTTCGGACTTGTGTTAGTGTTGAAAAACCACTTTTCGCACTTGTGTTAGTGTTGAAAAACCACTTTTCGCACTTGTGTTGGTGCAGTAAACCACTTTTGCACTTGTATTAGTGTGGAAAAAACACTTTTTGCACTTGTGATAGTGTTGAAAAACCACTTTTCGCACTTGTGTTAGTGTTGAAAAACCACTTTCGCACTTGTGTTGGTGCAGGAAACCACTTCTGCACTTGTATTAGTGTGGAAAAACCACTTTTCGCACTTGTGTTAGTGTTGAAAAACCACTTTTCGCACTTGTGTTAGTGTTGAAAAACCACTTTTCGCACTTGTGTTGGTGCAGGAAACCACTTTTGCACTTGTATTAGTGTGGAAAAAACACTTTTTGCACTTGTGATAGTGTTGAAAAACAACTTTTCGCACTTGTGTTAGTGTTGAAAAACCACTTTTCGCACTTGTGTTGGTGCAGGAAACCACTTTTGCACTTGTATTGGTGTGGAAAAACTACTTTTCGGACTTGTGTTAGTGTTGAAAAACCACTTTTCGCACTTGTGTTAGTGTTGAAAAACCACTTTTCGCACTTGTGTTGGTGCAGTAAACCACTTTTGCACTTGTATTAGTGTGGAAAAAACACTTTTTGCACTTGTGATAGTGTTGAAAAACCACTTTTCGCAATTGTGTTAGTGTTGAAAAACCACTTTCGCACTTGTGTTGGTGCAGGAAACCACTTTTGCACTTGTATTAGTGTGGAAAAAACACTTTTCGCACTTGTGTTAGTGTTGAAAAACCACTTTTCGCACTTGTGTTAGTGTTGAAAAACCACTTTTCGCACTTGTGTTAGTGTTGAAAAACCACTTTTCGCACTTGTGTTAGTGTTGAAAAACCACTTTTCGCACTTGTGTTGGTGCAGGAAACCAGTTTTGCACTTGTATTAGTGTGGAAAAAACACTTTTTGCACTTGTGATAGTGTTGAAAAACCACTTTTCGCACTTGTGTTAGTGTTGAAAAACCACATTTCGCACTTGTGTTGGTGCAGGAAACCACTTTTGCACTTGTATTAGTGTGGAAAAACCACTTTTTGCACTTGTGTTAGTGTTGAAAAACCACTTTTCGCACCTGTGTTAGTGTTGAAAAACCACTTTTCGCACTTGTGTTGGTGCAGGAAACCACTTTTGCACTTGTATTAGTGTGGAAAAACCACTTTTTGCACTTGTGTTAGTGTTGAAAAACCACTTTTCGCACCTGTGTTAGTGTTGAAAAACCACTTTTCGCGCTTGTGTTGGTGCAGGAAACCACTTTTGCACTTGTATTAGTGTGGAAAAAACACTTTTCGCACTTGTGATAGTGTTGAAAAACCACTTTTCGCACTTGTGTTAGTGTTGAAAAACCACTTTTCGCACTTGTGTTAGTGCAGGAAACCACTTTTGCACATGTATTAGTGTGGAAAAAACACTTTTTGCACTTGTGATATTGTTGAAAAACCACTTTTCGCACTTGTGTTAGTGTTGAAAAACCACTTTTCGCACTTGTGTTGGTGCAGGAAACCACTTTTGCACTTGTATTATTGTGGAAAAACCACTTTTCGCACTTGTGTTAGTGTTGAAAAAGCACTTTTCGCACTTGTGTTAGTGTTGGAAAAACCACTTTTCGCACTTGTGTTGGTGCAGGAAACCACTTTTGCACTTGTATTAGTGTGGATAAACCACTTTTCGCACTTGTGTTGGTGCAGGAAACCACTTTTGCACTTGTATTAGTGTGGAAAAAACACTTTTTGCACTTGTGTTGGTGCAGGAAACCACTTTTGCACTTGTATTAGTGTGGATAAACCACTTTTCGCACTTGTGTTGGTGCAGGAAACCACTTTTGCACTTGTATTAGTGTGGAAAAAACACTTTTTGCACTTGTGATAGTGTTGAAAAACCACTTTTCGCACTTGTGTTAGTGTTGAAAAACCACTTTTCGCACTTGTGTTGGTGCAGGAAACCACTTTTGCACTTGTATTAGTGTGGAAAACCACTTTTCGCACTTGTGTTAGTGTTGAAAAACCACTTTTCGCACTTGTGTTAGTGTTGAAAAACCACTTTTCGCACTTGTGTTAGTGTTGAAAAACCACTTTTCGCACTTGTGTTGGTGCAGTAAACCACTTTTGCACTTGTATTAGTGTGGAAAAAACACTTTTTGCACTTGTGATAGTGTTGAAAAACCACTTTTCGCAATTGTGTTAGTGTTGAAAAACCACTTTCGCACTTGTGTTGGTGCAGGAAACCACTTTTGCACTTGTATTAGTGTGGAAAAAACACTTTTCGCACTTGTGTTAGTGTTGAAAAACCACTTTTCGCACTTGTGTTGGTGCAGGAAACCACTTTTGCACTTGTATTAGTGTGGAAAAAACACTTTTTGCACTTGTGATAGTGTTGAAAAACCACTTTTCGCACTTGTGTTAGTGTTGAAAAACCACATTTCGCACTTGTGTTGGTGCAGGAAACCACTTTTGCACTTGTATTAGTGTGGAAAAACCACTTTTTGCACTTGTGTTAGTGTTGAAAAACCACATTTCGCACTTGTGTTGGTGCAGGAAACCACTTTTGCACTTGTATTAGTGTGGAAAAACCACTTTTCGCACCTGTGTTAGTGTTGAAAAACCACTTTTCGCACTTGTGTTAGTGTTGAAAAACCACTTTTCGCGCTTGTGTTGGTGCAGGAAACCACTTTTGCACTTGTATTAGTGTGGAAAAAACACTTTTCGCACTTGTGATAGTGTTGAAAAACCACTTTTCGCACTTGTGTTAGTGTTGAAAAACCACATTTCGCACTTGTGTTGGTGCAGGAAACCACTTTTGCACTTGTATTAGTGTGGAAAAACCACTTTTTGCACTTGTGTTAGTGTTGAAAAACCACTTTTCGCACCTGTGTTAGTGTTGAAAAACCACTTTTCGCACTTGTGTTAGTGTTGAAAAACCACTTTTCGCGCTTGTGTTGGTGCAGGAAACCACTTTTGCACTTGTATTAGTGTGGAAAAAACACTTTTCGCACTTGTGATAGTGTTGAAAAACCACTTTTCGCACTTGTGTTAGTGTTGAAAAACCACTTTTCGCACTTGTGTTAGTGCAGGAAACCACTTTTGCACATGTATTAGTGTGGAAAAAACACTTTTTGCACTTGTGATATTGTTGAAAAACCACTTTTCGCACTTGTGTTAGTGTTGAAAAACCACTTTTCGCACTTGTGTTGGTGCAGGAAACCACTTTTGCACTTGTATTATTGTGGAAAAACCACTTTTCGCACTTGTGTTAGTGTTGAAAAACCACTTTTCGCACTTGTGTTAGTGTTGGAAAAACCACTTTTCGCACTTGTGTTGGTGCAGGAAACCACTTTTGCACTTGTATTAGTGTGGAAAAACACTTTTTTCACTTGTGTTGGTGCAGGAAACCACTTTTGCACTTGTATTAGTGTGGATAAACCACTTTTCGCACTTGTGTTGGTGCAGGAAACCACTTTTGCACTTGTATTAGTGTGGAAAAAACACTTTTTGCACTTGTGATAGTGTTGAAAAACCACTTTTCGCACTTGTGTTAGTGTTGAAAAACCACTTTTCGCACTTGTGTTGGTGCAGGAAACCACTTTTGCACTTGTATTAGTGTGGAAAACCACTTTTCGCACTTGTGTTAGTGTTGAAAAACCACTTTTTGCACTTGTGTTAGTGTTGAAAAACCACTTTTCGCACGTGTTGGTGCAGGAAACCACTTTTGCACTTGTATTAGTGTGGAAAAAACACTGTTTGCACTTGTGATAGTGTTGAAAAACCACTTTTCGCACTTGTGTTAGTGTTGAAAAACCACTTTTCACGCTTGTGTTAGTGTTGAAAAACCACTTTTCGCACTTGTGTTGGTGCAGGAAACCACTTTTGCACTTGTATTAGTGTGGAAAAAACACTTTTTGCACTTGTGTTAGTGTTGAAAAACCACTTTTCGCACTTGTGTTAGTGTTGAAAAACCACTTTTCGCACTTGTGTTAGTGTTGAAAAACCACTTTTCACACTTGTATTGGTGCAGGAAACCACTTTTGCACTTGTATTAGTGTTGAAAAACCACTTTTCACACTTGTGTTAGTGTTGAAAAACCACTTTTCGCACTTGTGTTAGTGTTGAAAAAACACTTTTCGCACTTGTGTTAGTGTTGAAAAACCACTTTTCGCTCTTGTGTTAGTGTTGAAAAACCACTTTTCGCACTTGTGTTGATGCAGGAAACCACTTTTGCACTTGTATTAGTGTGAAAAAAACACTTTTCGCACTTGTGTTAGTGTTGAAAAACCACTTTTCGCACTTGTGTTAGTGTTGAAAAACCACTTTTCGCACTTGTGTTGGTGCAGGAAACCACTTTTGCACTTGTATTAGTGTGGAAAAAACACTTTTCGCACTTGTGATAGTGTTGAAAAACCACTTCTCGCACTTGTGTTAGTGTTGAAAAACCACTTTTCGCACTTGTGTTAGTGTTGAAAAACCACTTTTCGCACTTGTATTGGTGCAGGAAACCACTTTTGCACTTGTATTAGTGTGGAAAAACCACTTTTCGCACTTGTGTTGGTGTTGAAAAACCACTTTTCGCACTTGTGTTAGTGTTGAAAAACCACTTTTCGCACTTGTGTTGGTGCAGGAAACCACTTTTGCACTTGTATTAGTGTGGAAAAAACACTTTTTGCACTTGTGATAGTGTTGAAAAACCACTTTTCGCACTTGTGTTAGTGTTGAAAAACCACTTTTCGCACTTGTGTTAGTGTTGAAAAACCACTTTTCGCACTTGTGTTGGTGCAGGAAACCACTTTTGCACTTGTATTAGTGTGGAAAAAACACTTTTTGCACTTGTGATAGTGTTGAAAAACCACTTTTCGCACTTCTGTTAGTGTTGAAAAACCACTTTTCACACTTGTGTTGGTGCAGGAAACCACTTTTGCACTTGTATTAGTGTGGCAAAAACACTTTTTGCACTTGTGATAGTGTTGAAAAACCACTTTTCGCACTTGTGTTAGTGTTGAAAAACCACTTTTCGCACTTGTGTTAGTGTTGAAAAACCACTTTTCGTACTTGTGTTGGTGCAGGAAACCACTTTTGCACTTGTATTAGTGTGGAAAAAACACTTTTTGCACTTGTGATAGTGTTGAAAAACCACTTTTCACACTTGTGTTAGTGTTGAAAAAACACTTTTCGCACTTGTGTTGGTGCAGGAAACCACTTTTGCACTTGTATTAGTGTGGAAAAACCACTTTTCGCACTTGTGTTAGTGTTGAAAAACGACTTTTCGCATTTGTGTTGGTGCAGGAAACCACTTTTGCACTTGTGTTGGTGCAGGAAACCACTTTTGCACTTGTATTAGTGTGGAAAAACCACTTTTCGCACTTGTGTTAGTGTTGAAAAACCACTTTTCGCACTTCTGTTAGTGTTGAAAAACCACTTTTCGCACTTGTGTTGGTGCAGGAAACCACTTTTGCACTTGTATTAGTGTGGAAAAAACACTTTTTGCACTTGTGATAGTGTTGAAAAACCACTTTTCACACTTGTGTTAGTGTTGAAAAAACACTTTTCGCACTTGTGTTGGTGCAGGAAACCACTTTTGCACTTGTATTAGTGTGGAAAAACCACTTTTCGCACTTGTGTTAGTGTTGAAAAACGACTTTTCGCACTTGTGTTAGTGTTGAAAAACCACTTTTCGCACTTGTGTTGGTGCAGGAAACCACTTTTGCACTTGTATTAGTGTGGAAAAACCACTTTTCGCACTTGTGTTAGTGTTGAAAAACCACTTTTCGCACTTCTGTTAGTGTTGAAAAACCACTTTTCGCACTTGTGTTAGTGTTGAAAAACCACTTTTCGTACTTGTGTTGGTGCAGGAAACCACTTTTGCACTTGTATTAGTGTGGAAAAACACTTTTTGCACTTGTGATAGTGTGAAAAACCACTTTTCACACTTGTGTTAGTGTTGAAAAACCACTTTTCGCACTTGTGTTGGTGCAGGAAACCACTTTTGCACTTGTATTAGTGTGGAAAAACCACTTTTCGCACTTGTGTTAGTGTTGAAAAACCACTTTTCGCACTTGTGTTAGTGTTGAAAAACCACTTTTCGCACTTGTGTTGGTGCAGGAAACCACTTTTGCACTTGTATTAGAGTGGAAAAACCACTTTTCGCACTTGTGTTAGTGTTGAAAAACCACTTTTCGCACTTGTGTTAGTGTTGAAAAACCACTTTTCGCACTTGTGTTGGTGCAGGAAACCACTTTTGCACTTGTATTAGTGTGGAAAAAACACTTTTTGCACTTGTGATAGTGTTGAAAAACCACTTTTCGCACTTGTGTTAGTGTTGAAAAACCACTTTTCGCACTTGTGTTGGTGCAGGAAACCACTTTTGCACTTGTATTAGTGTGGAAAAACCACTTTTCGCACTTGTGTTAGTGTTGAAAAACCACTTTTCGCACTTGTGTTAGTGTTGAAAAACCACTTTTCGCACTTGTGTTGGTGCAGGAAACCACTTTTGCACTTGTATTAGTGTGGAAAAAACACTTTTTGCACTTGTGATAGTGTTGAAAAACCACTTTTCGCACTTGTGTTAGTGTTGAAAAACCACTTTTCGCACTTGTGTTGGTGCAGGAAACCACTTTTGCACTTGTATTAGTGTGAAAAAACTACTTTTCGGACTTGTGTTAGTGTTGAAAAACCACTTTTCGCACTTGTGTTAGTGTTGAAAAACCACTTTTCGCACTTGTGTTGGTGCAGTAAACCACTTTTGCACTTGTATTATTGTGGAAAAAACACTTTTTGCACTTGTGATAGTGTTGAAAAACCACTTTTCGCACTTGTGTTAGTGTTGAAAAACCACTTTCGCACTTGTGTTGGTGCAGGAAACCACTTTTGCACTTGTATTAGTGTGGAAAAACCACTTTTCGCACTTGTGTTAGTGTTGAAAAACCACTTTTCGCACTTGTGTTAGTGTTGAAAAACCACTTTTTGTACTCGTGTTGGTGCAGGAAACCACTTTTGCACTTGTATTAGTGTGGAAAAAACACTTTTTGCACTTGTGATAGTGTTGAAAAACCACTTTTCGCACTTGTGTTATTGTTGAAAAACCACTTTTCGCACTTGTGTTGGTGCAGGAAACCACTTTTGCACTTGTATTAGTGTGGAAAAACCACTTTTCGCACTTGTGTTAGTGTTGAAAAACCACTTTTCGCACTTGTGTTAGTGTTGAAAAACCACTTTTCGCACTTGTGTTAGTGTTGAAAAACCACTTTTCGCACTTGTATTGGTGCAGGAAACCACTTTTGCACTTGTATTAGTGTGGAAAAAACGCTTTTTGCACTTGTGATAGTGTTGAAAAACCACTTTTTGCACTTGTGTTAGTGTTGAAAAACCACTTTTCGCACTTGTGTTGGTGCAGGAAACCACTTTTGCACTTGTATTAGTGTTGAAAAACCACTTTTCGCACTTGTGTTAGTGTTGAAAAACCACTTTTCGCACTTGTGTTAGTGTTGAAAAACCACTTTTCGCACTTGTGTTGGTGCAGGAAACCACTTTTGCACTTGTATTAGTGTGGAAAAAACACTTTTTGCACTTGTGATAGTGTTGAAAAACCACTTTTCGCACTTGTGTTATTGTTGAAAAACCACTTTTCGCACTTGTGTTGGTGCAGGAAACCACTTTTGCACTTGTATTAGTGTGGAAAAACCACTTTTCGCACTTGTGTTAGTGTTGAAAAACCACTTTTCGCACTTGTGTTAGTGTTGAAAAACCACTTTTCGCACTTGTGTTAGTGTTGAAAAACCACTTTTCGCACTTGTATTGGTGCAGGAAACCACTTTTGCACTTGTATTAGTGTTGAAAAACCACTTTTCGCACTTGTGTTAGTGTTGAAAAACCACTTTTCGCACTTGTGTTAGTGTTGAAAAAACACTTTTCGCACTTGTGTTAGTGTTGAAAAACCACTTTTCGCTCTTGTGTTAGTGTTGAAAAACCACTTTTCGCACTTGTGTTGATGCAGGAAACCACTTTTGCACTTGCATTAGTGTGAAAAAAACGCTTTTCGCACTTGTGTTAGTGTTGAAAAACCACTTTTCGCACTTGTGTTAGTGTTGAAAAACCACTTTTCGCACTTGTGTTGGTGCAGGAAACCACTTTTGCACTTGTATTAGTGTGGAAAAAACACTTTTCGCACTTGTGATAGTGTTGAAAAACCACTTCTCGCACTTGTGTTAGTGTTGAAAAACCACTTTTCGCACTTGTGTTAGTGTTGAAAAACCACTTTTCGCACTTGTGTTGGTGCAGGAAACCACTTTTGCACTTGTATTAGTGTGGAAAAAACACTTTTCGCACTTGTGATAGTGTTGAAAAACCACTTTTCGCACTTGTGTTAGTGTTGAAAAACCACTTTTCGCACTTGTATTGGTGCAGGAAACCACTTTTGCACTTGTATTAGTGTGGAAAAACCACTTTTCGCACTTGTGTTGGTGTTGAAAAACCACTTTTCGCACTTGTGTTAGTGTTGAAAAACCACTTTTCGCACTTGTGTTGGTGCAGGAAACCACTTTTGCACTTGTATTAGTGTGGAAAAAACACTTTTTGCACTTGTGATAGTGTTGAAAAACCACTTTTCGCACTTGTGTTAGTGTTGAAAAACCACTTTTCGCACTTGTGTTAGTGTTGAAAAACCACTTTTCGCACTTGTGTTGGTGCAGGAAACCACTTTTGCACTTGTATTAGTGTGGAAAAAACACTTTTTGCACTTGTGATAGTGTTGAAAAACCACTTTTCGCACTTGTGTTAGTGTTGAAAAACCACTTTTCGCACTTGTGTTGGTGCAGGAAACCACTTTTGCACTTGTATTAGTGTGGAAAAAACACTTTTTGCACTTGTGATAGTGTTGAAAAACCACTTTTCGCACTTGTGTTAGTGTTGAAAAACCACTTTTCGCACTTGTGTTAGTGTTGAAAAACCACTTTTCGCACTTGTGTTAGTGTTGAAAAACCACTTTTCGCACTTGTATTGGTGCAGGAAACCACTTTTGCACTTGTATTAGTGTGGAAAAAACACTTTTTGCACTTGTGATAGTGTTGAAAAACCACTTTTCGCACTTGTGTTAGTGTTGAAAAACCACTTTTCGCACTTGTGTTGGTGCAGGAAACCACTTTTGCACTTGTATTAGTGTGGAAAAAACACTTTTTGCACTTGTGATAGTGTTGAAAAACCACTTTTCGCACTTGTGTTAGTGTTGAAAAACCACTTTTCGCACTTGTGTTGGTGCAGGAAACCACTTTTGCACTTGTATTAGTGTGGAAAAACTACTTTTCGGACTTGTGTTAGTGTTGAAAAACCACTTTTCGCACTTGTGTTAGTGTTGAAAAACCACTTTTCGCACTTGTGTTGGTGCAGGAAACCACTTTTGCACTTGTATTAGTGTGGAAAAAACACTTTTTGCACTTGTGATAGTGTTGAAAAACCACTTTTCGCACTTGTGTTAGTGTTGAAAAACCACATTTCGCACTTGTGTTGGTGCAGGAAACCACTTTTGCACTTGTATTAGTGTGGAAAAACCACTTTTTGCACTTGTGTTAGTGTTGAAAAACCACTTTTCGCACCTGTGTTAGTGTTGAAAAACCACTTTTCGCACTTGTGTTAGTGTTGAAAAACCACTTTTCGCGCTTGTGTTGGTGCAGGAAACCACTTTTGCACTTGTATTAGTGTGGAAAAAACACTTTTCGCACTTGTGATAGTGTTGAAAAACCACTTTTCGCACTTGTGTTAGTGTTGAAAAACCACTTTTCGCACTTGTGTTAGTGCAGGAAACCACTTTTGCACATGTATTAGTGTGGAAAAAACACTTTTTGCACTTGTGATATTGTTGAAAAACCACTTTTCGCACTTGTGTTAGTGTTGAAAAACCACTTTTCGCACTTGTGTTGGTGCAGGAAACCACTTTTGCACTTGTATTATTGTGGAAAAACCACTTTTCGCACTTGTGTTAGTGTTGAAAAACCACTTTTCGCACTTGTGTTAGTGTTGGAAAAACCACTTTTCGCACTTGTGTTGGTGCAGGAAACCACTTTTGCACTTGTATTAGTGTGGAAAAAACACTTTTTGCACTTGTGTTGGTGCAGGAAACCACTTTTGCACTTGTATTAGTGTGGATAAACCACTTTTCGCACTTGTGTTGGTGCAGGAAACCACTTTTGCACTTGTATTAGTGTGGAAAAAACACTTTTTGCACTTGTGATAGTGTTGAAAAACCACTTTTCGCACTTGTGTTAGTGTTGAAAAACCACTTTTCGCACTTGTATTGGTGCAGGAAACCACTTTTGCACTTGTATTAGTGTGGAAAACCACTTTTCGCACTTGTGTTAGTGTTGAAAAACCACTTTTCGCACTTGTGTTAGTGTTGAAAAACCACTTTTCGCACTTGTGTTAGTGTTGAAAAACCACTTTTCGCACTTGTGTTGGTGCAGGAAACCACTTTTGCACTTGTATTAGTGTGGAAAAAACACTTTTCGCACTTGTGTTAGTGTTGAAAAACCACTTTTTGCACTTGTGTTAGTGTTGAAAAACAACTTTTCGCACTTGTGTTGGTGCAAGAAACCACTTTTGCAATTGTATTAGTGTGGAAAAAACACTTTTTGCACTTCTGATAGTGTTGAAAAACCACTTTTGGCACTTGTGTTAGTGTTGAAAAACCACTTTTTGCACTTGTGTTGGTGCAGGAAACCACTTTTGCACTTGTATTAGTGTGGAAAAACCACTTTTCGCACTTGTGTTAGTGTTGAAAAACCACTTTTCGCACTTGTGTTAGTGTTGAAAAACCACTTTTCGCACTTGTGTTGGTGCAGGAAACCACTTTTGCACTTGTATTAGTGTGGAAAAAACACTTTTTGCACTTGTGATAGTGTTGAAAAACCACTTTTCGCACTTGTGTTAGTGTTGAAAAACCACTTTTTGCACTTGTGTTAGTGTTGAAAAACCACTTTTCGCACTTGTGTTGGTGCAGGAAACCACTTTTGCACTTGTATTAGTGTGGAAAAAACACTTTTTGCACTTGTGATAGTGTTGAAAAACCACTTTTCGCACTTGTGTTAGTGTTGAAAAACCACTTTTCGCACTTGTGTTAGTGTTGAAAAACCACTTTTCGCACTTGTGTTAGTGTTGAAAAACCACTTTTCGCACTTGTGTTAGTGTTGAAAAACCACTTTTCGCACTTGTGTTGGTGCAGGAAACCACTTTTGCACTTGTATTAGTGTGGAAAAAACACTTTTTGCACTTGTGATAGTGTTGAAAAACCACTTTTCGCACTTGTGTTAGTGTTGAAAAACCACATTTCGCACTTGTGTTGGTGCAGGAAACCACTTTTGCACTTGTATTAGTGTGGAAAAACCACTTTTTGCACTTGTGTTAGTGTTGAAAAACCACTTTTCGCACCTGTGTTAGTGTTGAAAAACCACTTTTCGCACTTGTGTTAGTGTTGAAAAACCACTTTTCGCGCTTGTGTTGGTGCAGGAAACCACTTTTGCACTTGTATTAGTGTGGAAAAAACACTTTTCGCACTTGTGATAGTGTTGAAAAACCACTTTTCGCACTTGTGTTAGTGTTGAAAAACCACTTTTCGCACTTGTGTTAGTGCAGGAAACCACTTTTGCACATGTATTAGTGTGGAAAAAACACTTTTTGCACTTGTGATATTGTTGAAAAACCACTTTTCGCACTTGTGTTAGTGTTGAAAAACCACTTTTCGCACTTGTGTTGGTGCAGGAAACCACTTTTGCACTTGTATTATTGTGGAAAAACCACTTTTCGCACTTGTGTTAGTGTTGAAAAACCACTTTTCGCACTTGTGTTAGTGTTGGAAAAACCACTTTTCGCACTTGTGTTGGTGCAGGAAACCACTTTTGCACTTGTATTAGTGTGGAAAAAACACTTTTTGCACTTGTGTTGGTGCAGGAAACCACTTTTGCACTTGTATTAGTGTGGATAAACCACTTTTCGCACTTGTGTTGGTGCAGGAAACCACTTTTGCACTTGTATTAGTGTGGAAAAAACACTTTTTGCACTTGTGATAGTGTTGAAAAACCACTTTTCGCACTTGTGTTAGTGTTGAAAAACCACTTTTCGCACTTGTATTGGTGCAGGAAACCACTTTTGCACTTGTATTAGTGTGGAAAACCACTTTTCGCACTTGTGTTAGTGTTGAAAAACCACTTTTCGCACTTGTGTTAGTGTTGAAAAACCACTTTTCGCACTTGTGTTAGTGTTGAAAAACCACTTTTCGCACTTGTGTTGGTGCAGGAAACCACTTTTGCACTTGTATTAGTGTGGAAAAAACACTTTTCGCACTTGTGTTAGTGTTGAAAAACCACTTTTTGCACTTGTGTTAGTGTTGAAAAACAACTTTTCGCACTTGTGTTGGTGCAAGAAACCACTTTTGCAATTGTATTAGTGTGGAAAAAACACTTTTTGCACTTCTGATAGTGTTGAAAAACCACTTTTGGCACTTGTGTTAGTGTTGAAAAACCACTTTTTGCACTTGTGTTGGTGCAGGAAACCACTTTTGCACTTGTATTAGTGTGGAAAAACCACTTTTCGCACTTGTGTTAGTGTTGAAAAACCACTTTTCGCACTTCTGTTAGTGTTGAAAAACCACTTTTCACACTTGTGTTGGTGCAGGAAACCACTTTTGCACTTGTATTAGTGTGGAAAAAACACTTTTTGCACTTGTGATAGTGTTGAAAAACCACTTTTCACACTTGTGTTAGTGTTGAAAAACCACTTTTCGCACTTGTGTTGGTGCAGGAAACCACTTTTGCACTTGTATTAGTGTGGAAAAACCACTTTTCGCACTTGTGTTAGTGTTGAAAATCCACTTTTCGCACTTGTGTTAGTGTTGAAAAACCACTTTTCGCACTTGTGTTGGTGCAGGAAACCACTTTAGCACTTGTTTTAGTGTGGAAAAACCACTTTTCGCACTTGCGTTAGTGTTGAAAAACCACTTTTCGCACTTGTGTTAGTGTTGAAAAACCACTTTTCGCACTTGTGTTGGTGCAGGAAACCACTTTTGCACTTGTATTAGTGTGGAAAAAACACTTTTTGCACTTGTGATAGTGTTGAAAAACCACTTTTCGCACTTGTGTTAGTGTTGAAAAACCACTTTTCGCACTTGTGTTGGTGCAGGAAACCACTTTTGCACTTGTATTAGTGTGGAAAAACCACTTTTCGCACTTGTGTTAGTGTTGAAAAACCACTTTTCGCACTTGTGTTAGTGTTGAAAAACCACTTTTCGCACTTGTGTTGGTGCAGGAAACCACTTTTGCACTTGTATTAGTGTGGAAAAAACACTTTTTGCACTTGTGATAGTGTTGAAAAACCACTTTTCGCACTTCTGTTAGTGTTGAAAAACCACTTTTCGCACTTGTGTTGGTGCAGGAAACCACTTTTGCACTTGTATTAGTGTGGAAAAAACACTTTTTGCACTTGTGATAGTGTTGAAAAAAACCACTTTTCGCACTTGTGTTAGTGTTGAAAAACCACTTTTCGCACTTGTGTTGGTGCAGGAAACCACTTTTGCACTTGTATTAGTGTGGAAAAACCACTTTTCGCACTTGAGTTAGTGTTGAAAAACCACTTTTCGCACTTGTGTTCGTGTTGAAAAACCACTTTTCGCGCTTGTGTTGGTGCAGGAAACCACTTTTGCACTTGTATTAGTGTGGAAAAAACACTTTTTGCACTTGTGATAGTGTTGAAAAACCACTTTTCGCACTTGTGTTAGTGTTGAAAAACCACTTTTCGCACTTGTGTTGGTGCAGGAAACCACTTTTGCACTTGTTTTATTGTGGAAAACTACTTTTCGGACTTGTGTTAGTGTTGAAAAACCACTTTTCGCACTTGTGTTAGTGTTGAAAAACCACTTTTCGCACTTGTGTTGGTGCAGTAAACCACTTTTGCACTTGTATTAGTGTGGAAAAAACACTTTTTGCACTTGTGATAGTGTTGAAAAACCACTTTTCGCACTTGTGTTAGTGTTGAAAAACCACTTTCGCACTTGTGTTGGTGCAGGAAACCACTTTTGCACTTGTATTAGTGTGGAAAAACCACTTTTCGCACTTGTGTTAGTGTTGAAAAACCACTTTTCGCACTTGTGTTAGTGTTGAAAAACCACTTTTCGCACTCGTGTTGGTGCAGGAAACCACTTTTGCACTTGTATTAGTGTGGAAAAAACACTTTTTGCACTTGTGATAGTGTTGAAAAACCACTTTTCGCACTTGTGTTATTGTTGAAAAACCACTTTTCACACTTGTGTTGGTGCAGGAAACCACTTTTGCACTTGTATTAGTGTGGAAAAACCACTTTTCGCACTTGTGTTAGTGTTGAAAAACCACTTTTCGCACTTGTGTTAGTGTTGAAAAACCACTTTTCGCACTTGTATTGGTGCAGGAAACCACTTTTGCACTTGTATTAGTGTGGAAAAAACACTTTTTGCACTTGTGATAGTGTTGAAAAACCACTTTTCGCACTTGTGTTAGTGTTGAAAAACCACTTTTCGCACTTGTGTTGGTGCAGGAAACCACTTTTGCACTTGTATTAGTGTGGAAAAAACACTTTTTGCACTTGTGATAGTGTTGAAAAACCACTTTTCGCACTTGTGTTAGTGTTGAAAAACCACTTTTCGCACTTGTGTTGGTGCAGGAAACCACTTTTGCACTTGTATTAGTGTGGAAAAACTACTTTTCGGACTTGTGTTAGTGTTGAAAAACCACTTTTCGCACTTGTGTTAGTGTTGAAAAACCACTTTTCGCACTTGTGTTGGTGCAGTAAACCACTTTTGCACTTGTATTAGTGTGGAAAAAACACTTTTTGCACTTGTGATAGTGTTGAAAAACCACTTTTCGCACTTGTGTTAGTGTTGAAAAACCACTTTCGCACTTGTGTTGGTGCAGGAAACCACTTCTGCACTTGTATTAGTGTGGAAAAACCACTTTTCGCACTTGTGTTAGTGTTGAAAAACCACTTTTCGCACTTGTGTTAGTGTTGAAAAACCACTTTTCGCACTTGTGTTGGTGCAGGAAACCACTTTTGCACTTGTATTAGTGTGGAAAAAACACTTTTTGCACTTGTGATAGTGTTGAAAAACCACTTTTCGCACTTGTGTTAGTGTTGAAAAACCACTTTTCGCACTTGTGTTGGTGCAGGAAACCACTTTTGCACTTGTATTGGTGTGGAAAAACTACTTTTCGGACTTGTGTTAGTGTTGAAAAACCACTTTTCGCACTTGTGTTAGTGTTGAAAAACCACTTTTCGCACTTGTGTTGGTGCAGTAAACCACTTTTGCACTTGTATTAGTGTGGAAAAAACACTTTTTGCACTTGTGATAGTGTTGAAAAACCACTTTTCGCAATTGTGTTAGTGTTGAAAACCACTTTCGCACTTGTATTAGTGTGGAAAAAACACTTTTCGCACTTGTGTTAGTGTTGAAAAAACACTTTTCGCACTTGTGTTAGTGTTGAAAAACCACTTTTCGCACTTGTGTTAGTGTTGAAAAACCACTTTTCGCACTTGTGTTAGTGTTGAAAAACCACTTTTCGCACTTGTGTTGGTGCAGGAAACCACTTTTGTACTTGTATTAGTGTGGAAAAAACACTTTTTGCACTTGTGATAGTGTTGAAAAACCACTTTTCGCACTTGTGTTAGTGTTGAAAAACCACATTTCGCACTTGTGTTGTTGCAGGAAACCACTTTTGCACTTGTATTAGTGTGGAAAAACCACTTTTTGCACTTGTGTTAGTGTTGAAAAACCACTTTTCGCACCTGTGTTAGTGTTGAAAAACCACTTTTCGCACTTGTGTTGGTGCAGGAAACCACTTTTGCACTTGTATTAGTGTGGAAAAACCACTTTTTGCACTTGTGTTAGTGTTGAAAAACCACTTTTCGCACCTGTGTTAGTGTTGAAAAACCACTTTTCGCGCTTGTGTTGGTGCAGGAAACCACTTTTGCACTTGTATTAGTGTGGAAAAAACACTTTTCGCACTTGTGATAGTGTTGAAAAACCACTTTTCGCACTTGTGTTAGTGTTGAAAAACCACTTTTCGCACTTGTGTTGGTGCAGGAAACCACTTTTGCACATGTATTAGTGTGGAAAAAACACTTTTTGCACTTGTGATATTGTTGAAAAACCACTTTTCGCACTTGTGTTAGTGTTGAAAAACCACTTTTCGCACTTGTGTTGGTGCAGGAAACCACTTTTGCACTTGTATTATTGTGGAAAAACCACTTTTCGCACTTGTATTAGTGTTGAAAAACCACTTTTCGCACTTGTGTTAGTGTTGGAAAAACCACTTTTCGCACTTGTGTTGGTGCAGGAAACCACTTTTGCACTTGTATTAGTGTGGAAAAAACACTTTTTGCACTTGTGTTGGTGCAGGAAACCACTTTTGCACTTGTATTAGTGTGGATAAACCACTTTTCGCACTTGTGTTGGTGCAGGAAACTACTTTTGCACTTGTATTAGTGTGGAAAAAACACTTTTTGCACTTGTGATAGTGTTGAAAAACCACTTTTCGCACTTGTGTTAGTGTTGAAAAACCACTTTTCGCACTTGTGTTGGTGCAGGAAACCACTTTTGCACTTGTATTAGTGTGGAAAACCACTTTTCGCACTTGTGTTAGTGTTGAAAAACCACTTTTCGCACTTGTGTTAGTGTTGAAAAACCACTTTTCGCACTTGTGTTAGTGTTGAAAAACCACTTTTCGCACTTGTGTTGGTGCAGTAAACCACTTTTGCACTTGTATTAGTGTGGAAAAAACACTTTTTGCACTTGTGATAGTGTTGAAAAACCACTTTTCGCAATTGTGTTAGTGTTGAAAAACCACTTTCGCACTTGTGTTGGTGCAGGAAACCACTTTTGCACTTGTATTAGTGTGGAAAAAACACTTTTCGCACTTGTGTTAGTGTTGAAAAACCACTTTTCGCACTTGTGTTGGTGCAGGAAACCACTTTTGCACTTGTATTAGTGTGGAAAAAACACTTTTTGCACTTGTGATAGTGTTGAAAAACCACTTTTCGCACTTGTGTTAGTGTTGAAAAACCACATTTCGCACTTGTGTTGGTGCAGGAAACCACTTTTGCACTTGTATTAGTGTGGAAAAACCACTTTTTGCACTTGTGTTAGTGTTGAAAAACCACATTTCGCACTTGTGTTGGTGCAGGAAACCACTTTTGCACTTGTATTAGTGTGGAAAAACCACTTTTCGCACCTGTGTTAGTGTTGAAAAACCACTTTTCGCACTTGTGTTAGTGTTGAAAAACCACTTTTAGCGCTTGTGTTGGTGCAGGAAACCACTTTTGCACTTGTATTAGTGTGGAAAAAACACTTTTCGCACTTGTGATAGTGTTGAAAAACCACTTTTCGCACTTGTGTTAGTGTTGAAAAACCACATTTCGCACTTGTGTTGGTGCAGGAAACCACTTTTGCACTTGTATTAGTGTGGAAAAACCACTTTTTGCACTTGTGTTAGTGTTGAAAAACCACTTTTCGCACCTGTGTTAGTGTTGAAAAACCACTTTTCGCACTTGTGTTAGTGTTGAAAAACCACTTTTCGCGCTTGTGTTGGTGCAGGAAACCACTTTTGCACTTGTATTAGTGTGGAAAAAACACTTTTCGCACTTGTGATAGTGTTGAAAAACCACTTTTCGCACTTGTGTTAGTGTTGAAAAACCACTTTTCGCACTTGTGTTAGTGCAGGAAACCACTTTTGCACATGTATTAGTGTGGAAAAAACACTTTTTGCACTTGTGATATTGTTGAAAAACCACTTTTCGCACTTGTGTTAGTGTTGAAAAACCACTTTTCGCACTTGTGTTGGTGCAGGAAACCACTTTTGCACTTGTATTATTGTGGAAAAACCACTTTTCGCACTTGTGTTAGTGTTGAAAAACCACTTTTCGCACTTGTGTTAGTGTTGGAAAAACCACTTTTCGCACTTGTGTTGGTGCAGGAAACCACTTTTGCACTTGTATTAGTGTGGAAAAAACACTTTTTGCACTTGTGTTGGTGCAGGAAACCACTTTTGCACTTGTATTAGTGTGGATAAACCACTTTTCGCACTTGTGTTGGTGCAGGAAACCACTTTTGCACTTGTATTAGTGTGGAAAAAACACTTTTTGCACTTGTGATAGTGTTGAAAAACCACTTTTCGCACTTGTGTTAGTGTTGAAAAACCACTTTTCGCACTTGTGTTGGTGCAGGAAACCACTTTTGCACTTGTATTAGTGTGGAAAACCACTTTTCGCACTTGTGTTAGTGTTGAAAAACCACTTTTTGCACTTGTGTTAGTGTTGAAAAACCACTTTTCGCACGTGTTGGTGCAGGAAACCACTTTTGCACTTGTATTAGTGTGGAAAAAACACTGTTTGCACTTGTGATAGTGTTGAAAAACCACTTTTCGCACTTGTGTTAGTGTTGAAAAACCACTTTTCACGCTTGTGTTAGTGTTGAAAAACCACTTTTCGCACTTGTGTTGGTGCAGGAAACCACTTTTGCACTTGTATTAGTGTGGAAAAAACACTTTTTGCACTTGTGTTAGTGTTGAAAAACAACTTTTCGCACTTGTGTTAGTGTTGAAAAACCACTTTTCGCACTTGTGTTGGTGCAGGAAACCACTTTTGCACTTGTATTAGTGTGGAAAAAACACTTTTTGCACTTGTGTTAGTGTTGAAAAACCACTTTTCGCACTTGTGTTAGTGTTGAAAAACCACTTTTCGCACTTGTGTTGGTGCAGGAAACCACTTTTGCACTTGTATTAGTGTGGAAAAAACACTTTTTGCACTTGTGATAGTGTTGAAAAACCACTTTTTGCACTTGTGTTAGTGTTGAAAAACCACTTTTCGCACTTGTGTTGGTGCAGGAAACCACTTTTGCACTTGTATTAGTGTGGAAAAACCACTTTTCGCACTTGTGTTAGTGTTGAAAAACCACTTTTCGCACTTGTGTTAGTGTTGAAAAACCACTTTTCGCACTTGTGTTGGTGCAGGAAACCACTTTTGCACTTGTATTAGTGTGGAAAAAACACTTTTTGCACTTGTGATAGTGTTGAAAAACCACTTTTCGCACTTGTGTTAGTGTTGAAAAACCACTTTTCGCACTTGTGTTAGTGTTGAAAAACCACTTTTCGCACTTGTGTTGGTGCAGGAAACCACTTTTGCACTTGTATTAGTGTGGAAAATAAAACTTTTTGCACTTGTGATAGTGTTGAAAAACCACTTTTCGCACTTCTGTTAGTGTTGAAAAACCACTTTTCACACTTGTGTTGGTGCAGGAAACCACTTTTGCACTTGTATTAGTGTGGAAAAAACACTTTTTGCACTTGTGATAGTGTTGAAAAACCACTTTTCGCACTTGTGTTAGTGTTGAAAAACCACTTTTCGCACTTGTGTTAGTGTTGAAAAACCACTTTTCGTACTTGTGTTGGTGCAGGAAACCACTTTTGCACTTGTATTAGTGTGGAAAAAACACTTTTTGCACTTGTGATAGTGTTGAAAAACCACTTTTCACACTTGTGTTAGTGTTGAAAAACCACTTTTCGCACTTGTGTTGGTGCAGGAAACCACTTTTGCACTTGTATTAGTGTGGAAAAACCACTTTTCGCACTTGTGTTAGTGTTGAAAAACCACTTTTCGCACTTGTGTTAGTGTTGAAAAACCACTTTTCGCACTTGTGTTGGTGCAGGAAACCACTTTTGCACTTGTATTAGTGTGGAAAAACCACTTTTCGCACTTGCGTTAGTGTTGAAAAACCACTTTTCGCACTTGTGTTAGTGTTGAAAAACCACTTTTCGCACTTGTGTTGGTGCAGGAAACCACTTTTGCACTTGTATTAGTGTGGAAAAAACACTTTTTGCACTTGTGATAGTGTTGAAAAACCACTTTTCGCACTTGTGTTAGTGTTGAAAAACCACTTTTCGCACTTGTGTTGGTGCAGGAAACCACTTTTGCACTTGTATTAGTGTGGAAAAACCACTTTTCGCACTTGTGTTAGTGTTGAAAAACCACTTTTCGCACTTGTGTTAGTGTTGAAAAACCACTTTTCGCACTTGTGTTGGTGCAGGAAACCACTTTTGCACTTGTATTAGTGTGGAAAAAACACTTTTTGCACTTGTGATAGTGTTGAAAAACCACTTTTCGCACTTCTGTTAGTGTTGAAAAACCACTTTTCGCACTTGTGTTGGTGCAGGAAACCACTTTTGCACTTGTATTAGTGTGGAAAAAACACTTTTTGCACTTGTGATAGTGTTGAAAAACCACTTTTCGCACTTGTGTTAGTGTTGAAAAACCACTTTTCGCACTTGTGTTGGTGCAGGAAACCACTTTTGCACTTGTATTAGTGTGGAAAAACCACTTTTCGCACTTGTGTTAGTGTTGAAAAACCACTTTTCGCACTTGTGTTCGTTTTGAAAAACCACTTTTCGCGCTTGTGTTGGTGCAGGAAACCACTTTTGCACTTGTATTAGTGTGGAAAAAACACTTTTTGCACTTGTGATAGTGTTGAAAACCACTTTTCGCACTTGTGTTAGTGTTGAAAAACCACTTTTCGCACTTGTGTTGGTGCAGGAAACCACTTTTGCACTTGTTTTATTGTGGAAAACTACTTTTCGGACTTGTGTTAGTGTTGAAAAACCACTTTTCGCACTTGTGTTAGTGTTGAAAAACCACTTTTCGCACTTGTGTTGGTGCAGTAAACCACTTTTGCACTTGTATTAGTGTGGAAAAAACACTTTTTGCACTTGTGATAGTGTTGAAAAACCACTTTTCGCACTTGTGTTAGTGTTGAAAAACCACTTTCGCACTTGTGTTGGTGCAGGAAACCACTTTTGCACTTGTATTAGTGTGGAAAAACCACTTTTCGCACTTGTGTTAGTGTTGAAAAACCACTTTTCGCACTTGTGTTAGTGTTGAAAAACCACTTTTCGCACTCGTGTTGGTGCAGGAAACCACTTTTGCACTTGTATTAGTGTGGAAAAAACACCTTTTGCACTTGTGATAGTGTTGAAAAACCACTTTTTGCACTTGTGTTATTGTTGAAAAACCACTTTTCACACTTGTGTTGGTGCAGGAAACCACTTTTGCACTTGTATTAGTGTGGAAAAACCACTTTTCGCACTTGTGTTAGTGTTGAAAAACCACTTTTCGCACTTGTGTTAGTGTTGAAAAACCACTTTTCGCACTTGTATTGGTGCAGGAAACCACTTTTGCACTTGTATTAGTGTGGAAAAAACACTTTTTGCACTTGTGATAGTGTTGAAAAACCACTTTTCGCACTTGTGTTAGTGTTGAAAAACCACTTTTCGCACTTGTGTTGGTGCAGGAAACCACTTTTGCACTTGTATTAGTGTGGAAAAAACACTTTTTGCACTTGTGATAGTGTTGAAAAACCACTTTTCGCACTTGTGTTAGTGTTGAAAAACCACTTTTCGCACTTGTGTTGGTGCAGGAAACCACTTTTGCACTTGTATTAGTGTGGAAAAACTACTTTTCGGACTTGTGTTAGTGTTGAAAAACCACTTTTCGCACTTGTGTTAGTGTTGAAAAACCACTTTTCGCACTTGTGTTGGTGCAGTAAACCACTTTTGCACTTGTATTAGTGTGGAAAAAACACTTTTTGCACTTGTGATAGTGTTGAAAAACCACTTTTCGCACTTGTGTTAGTGTTGAAAAACCACTTTCGCACTTGTGTTGGTGCAGGAAACCACTTCTGCACTTGTATTAGTGTGGAAAAAACACTTTTTGCACTTGTGATAGAGTTGAAAAACCACTTTTCACACTTGTGTTAGTGTTGAAAAACCACTTTTCGCACTTGTGTTGGTGCAGGAAACCACTTTTGCACTTGTATTAGTGTGGAAAACCACTTTTCGCACTTGTGTTAGTGTTGAAAAACCACTTTTCACACTTGTGTTAGTGTTGAAAAACCACTTTTCACACTTGTGTTGGTGCAGGAAACCACTTTTGCACTTGTATTAGTGTGGAAAAAACACTTTTTGCACTTGTGTTGTTGCAGGAAATCACTTTTGCACTTGTGTTAGTGTTGAAAAACCACTTTTCGCACTTGTGTTAGTGTTGAAAAACCACTTTTCGCACTTGTGTTGGTGAAGGAAACCACTTTTGCACTTGTTTTAGTGTGGAAAAAACACTTTTTGCACTTGTGATAGTAGTAGATGATAAATGTTGCTTCTGGGACACCTCCGTTTAACATGGGAAATCCCTATCTAATGTCATTTACCCCCCTGTTTTTAAAAAAATCATAAACACCTCTATTTCTCCCTCTATGAACCTATAATCCTTCTCACCTTATGAACCTATAATCCTTCTCGCCTTATGAACCTATAATCCTTCTCACCTTATGAACCTATAATCCTTCTCGCCTTATGAACCTATGATTTTCTTCCTTTATGAACCTATAATCCTTCTAGCCTTATGAACCTATGATCATTCTCACTTCCATGTAAATTTTACCCTATTCCCCCCACTAGCCCCTTAATGTAGTTCCTTAGACCACTCTACTAATGAGCCTATAAATATATTATCTCTTTCTAACTTTTTAAAGAGTTCCATTCTCCTATAGAACTCATCCCCATCAAGTATATTTATAAAGTATACAGGTTCCTTAACCTTTTGTTGTGAAAGTATAAAGTGGTATGTTTCACGGAGGGTTCTTGTTTGACCTCCTCCTCTCCCACATACCATTTTAAAATTATAATATTTATTATCCGATTGATAACCATTAAAGTTCTCACTCCACTCTAATATATTTTTCTTCCCACCCTCCATTACCCCACTTAACAAATGAATACGTTTATCCGTCTTGAGAACCTTCTGACCAGTGATTCTCTCAACCTCTTGAATCTGATATTTTTCACATTCGTTATGTTTTCCATTTATATACCAAGGTTGATTACACCTCCACTCTTTAGTCTGGTTGATACTTGGTTCTATCATTTATATAATAGTAAAAAAGGTGGCGGTAGCCCGTTAAAATCCCTAACCCCCCTTTTTAACTTATCACTTATATATATATATATCTTATATACTTATATAACCATAAGGGAGACGATCAATTCCATTTTCTAAAATAAACCTCTTATCATCAAAAGCCCCCAATGCTTTCTTATGTGTGGGCGGGGTCTGTGTGGGTGTGGTCTGTGTGGGTGTGGTCTGTGTGGGTGTGGTCTGTGTGGGTGGGGTCTGTGTGGGTGTGGTCTGTGTGGGCGGGGTCTGTGTGGGTGTGGTCTGTGTGGGTGTGGTCTGTGTGGGTGTGGTCTGTGTGGGCGGGGTCTGTGGGTGGGGTCTGTGTGGGTGTGGCTTATGATTTTTTTTATTTTTTTTTATTTTTTTATTACTACTAATTTAATTAGCTAATCTGGGTGAATGAAAGTATGGATGGTTGTTGTTTAATGAATTATCAGTTTTGTTTTTTGTAATTCTTGTGAGTAAAATGAACCCAAGATTTCTTCCCAATTCATATCATATAATTTGTAAGTCCAAGGCATAGTATCCATTACATCAACGATTTTGAATAATTCATTAGTCCATCTCTTTGTATAACCTTTCTCAAAATGACTTTTCCATCTGTATATTCTTACAATATCACCAACTTTGAACTTGGGCTTTCTCAAATTAATCTCCTTTTCATATTCTAATTTTGTAAATGTTTCTGATGGTTTTGATTTTGTTGATGAATGAACTGTATTATTGTAATTATCTACAATATCCTGAATAAAATACACCCATTTTTGGGAACCGAGTTGTGTGAATTTTTTATATAATTTCTCTTTTAAAGTACGATTAAAACGCTCAATAACAACTGCTTTTCCTTCATTAAAGGTGCTGTATAATTTAATACCCTCCCCCTTAAGAAATTTCATAAATATTTTGTTATAGAACTCTGTTCCCTCATCGGTCCACAGTTTCTTTGGTTTTCTTTTACTTTTATTAAATATCTGTTGGAAGGCTAACTTCAGAGTATAACCTCTCTTGTTTTTCAAAGGAACAACCCAAGCAAATCTACTCCTCAAATCAATAACGGTTAAAGCATACTTGTATCCCTTATCATTTTTTAGTTCAATTAAATCAGCGGACCATATGTGGTCGGTGTATTTAGAATAAACTTTCCTTCTTTTAAACTTTGTGATTATAGGTTTATGTAATTCATCAGCCAAAAGCTCCTCAGTCTTGATGACATCATGAGAGCCTAATAGTTTTTTGAGGGTGAATAACCAAGGCCAAGTTTCAATTTAGCATTTATCAAATTTCTCACAATAAACCTATCAACTTTCTCTCTCAACGTTGGATTTTGTATCAAAGACAAATTATACAACATTTCTCTGTCGGCTTTATGTTTTTCAGTCAACGTAGTGGTTTTCCCATAAGCAATATCATGCTTCATACACACTTCATCAACCCTATTTGTAGGTTTAGACCAAGGTTTAGGATTGTCAGCCTCATCTAATCTTTTATCCAAGTTTGTTCCTGGGCCACAGAAAGAATACCCTGGAAGGTGTAATTCCCCTGGAATTCCAGTTGTTGTAAATTTGCTACCTGACAAAAACTTTTGTATGTCTCCTCCACTTTTAGGAGAGATGAATTGACACTTTTTAGAACCACACACTTGACATATTCCTTTTTGATAAACTCTATTATTTTTAGCTTTAACATAAGAGATATTTTTAGATTTAGTTTTCTTTTTACATTTGAGACAATAACTCATATTTATTTATGAGAAAAAGTTCTACATAGTGCCAAAACCTTTTTGGTTTTCAACATATACATTTCTATCTTGATTTTTAAAACATAAAGAATCCTTAGAAATGACTTCACTCTCTCCTCCATTTATTTACAAATAAAACTAACTAAAGTCAATAACACCAACATCATCAACTATATGTTGTATATCTGCGCTCTGAATTCATTATAGCAAATTTAAAAACCAATAAGTTCGGAAGAGTCATTAATTCTTTATTTTCCTCTTCAGTGCGTTGAGATTTATTTATTTGTCGTAATACCTTCAATCTTTCATTAATCTCAGGAATGGTCATATTTTTATATTTTTCCTCCCTCTCCTCCTCCTCCTTTTTCTCCCTTTCCTCCCTCTCCTCCTTCTCCTTTTTCTCCCTTTCATCCTTCTCCTCCTTCTCCTTTTCCTCCCTCTCCTCCTTCTCCCTTTCCCCCTTCTCCTCCTTCTCTCTTTCCTCCTTCTCTTCTTCAACTCCTTCCTCCTTCTCTTCTTCAACTCCTTCCTCATCCCTTGCTACCCTTGAGTTTGAACCCCAAAGAATATTATACATATACTCATCTGGATTTTGAGATATTCTTGTATCTATAATTATTTTTCTCATAATAGGATACCAATAAGATTTGTTGACGATTTCTAAAAGAGTTTTATATTTCATAACTTTGAGAAGTTCATTTTTATTTAATATTTTAAACAAGTCTCTATTTGTGGGTTTAACAATATCAGTATAAGGCCAGTTTTTAATGACAAAATTCCCATGTATATGCTCCAAATCATAAGGTATGTAATACCGAGCACCCTTTTCTTGTAGGTATCCTTGAATACAAAAATTATAATTCTCTTGTAGTCTTCTTCCTGCCATTTATGTATCAGAAATATATGTGAGATTAATATTATGACAGGTAATACCACCCCATCTTCCCACTACCAAATCGGTTTGTATTCCTCGGCTTTCTATCCTTATCTCATTACCTTCCTTCTTTGTCATGCGAACCATCGCTATACTATCATATATTTTTCTTTTCTTAAAATCACGTATTTGTTGTTTGCTAATTGTACTTCCACATAAATCCTTATCTTCACCAAGTGGATAATATTCTTCTTTACGAGACTGATTTAAATCATGTAGGTCTTCTATGTTTATTGAAAAAGACCAATTATACCCTAAATCAGACATATCATACCCCCATTTATTAATTCGCATATTAACTAAATGTCCTTCTTTATAAAATTCAATTGTAAGCAGGTAGTTAAATTCAATGAGGAAAGGTGTATGGTCAGTATAACCAGGTGTTGTGGTTGTAAATTTTACTTGTTTAACAAAACGTGCTGTTTTCTTTAAAAATATATATTGTGATAAATCACTTAATCTAATTAAGTCATTCGCATCTGTAGGGTTTGGATAATTGATTAATTTATAAGTATTCTTCATATTAATATTTTTACTTACACTATATTTTTGTCGTTCAGCCTGTGCCTTTGTATAATAATTTGATAAATCAATATCCTGAGAGGATTTTCCAAAGATAGAACCATCTTTTCCAACATAAGTCATTTATATTAGATTAAAAATGATATCATAAAAATTTTCATTATTGTTGAGTTTAAATAATACATATAAACATAATTGACCACAACATTTAGAATTAATTTCTTGAACTTGAAATGTTTGATAAACACCATTCTGTAAGAATTGTATTACTTCAACAGGTGGTGGCATACCATAACTATCAAAATAATATTTATCCTGACTATTATGAATACAAACCCAATGAGAACCATTCTGTGTGTCTAAATTCATAATAATATTCTTTGTATTCTTATTTATATGTATTAATTCATCTCTCATACAAATAACCACATTATCAATTTTTAGTGTTTTACAATACTTAGCGAGTTCTATATTTGACGTTGTATTCTTTCCAAATTGTTTAAACCATTTATCCATTTATTTATGAGAAAGATACAATCCATTACCCCGTTTAGTTAGTTTAACACCCGCTTGAGCGATAGAGGAAAGCATATCTCCAACTAACAATCTAGCTTTATCAGGTAGACTTTCAAGTTTTTGAGCAAAATCTACAATTACACCACTTCCACTAATTTGTTTCTCCAACTCCTTGTTATGTCTTTCCAATTCTTTTTGAGCTTTTAGTTGTGCCTTCCTTTCGTTAGCAGTTTTTATCGCTGCTGAAATACCACCAGTCAATGCTCCCGCCGCACTTAAACCAGCAAATAAAGGAATTAGAAATGGGAGAAATCCTCCTCTTGACTTGTCTATTGAATATTTCTTTAACATAGGTTTTGTCATTTTAATTTTAAGTGATCCAACATCATTTAGTGTTTTCACCTGCTCTCTTGTGAGTAAAACATCAATTCTTACAGCTCCTTTTCTTTGAAATGTATTAACATTAATAATACAAGGCTTTTGATTTTGAATACAAGATGTTAATTTATCAAGATTGATTTGATTAACATATACCCCTACCATTTATTTATGAGAAAATACCTATGTGATATTAATCATAACACCATTATCTGTATTAATCTGTAATTCTGTTTCCTCCAAAAGCAAACAATAAGCATCAACTTCTTCATTCTCTCCTCTTTCAATGTATAGAGAAGTATCCACTCTATTAGACTTTATAGTTTCCTTTTGAGAACTCAGGTCAATTGTGTAGATTGTATAAAGTTTTTGAAACGCAACCATATCCAAAATAGGTTCATTATTACCGTTGCTTTCACACACCTTTTGGTAAGACTTGTAGGCTTCCGCATAATCATTTTTTTCCCAATCAATTTCCAATCTATCTCGCGGATAAAATGTCCCATCAAGAGAAACCCGAAGTTGTTTCACCTTAGCATTATCACTCAGGGCATTATTCTTATTAGTACCGTCCTCTCCATCTGGTTTCTTAAAAATGAGCCATAGGTATCGTGGCTTTCCTTCAAGAACACCCAAATTCCAAGTGTAGGTAGTGTGTTCCAGTTTAACGTGTTGACATCTTCTTTTAAGGTATGATACATTTAGCGGTTTCTTTGAGTTAAGTCTTCTATTTAACATCTCTTCCGTTTTAAGATTAGGAGTATATTCACTAATATACCAACACAAATCATTAATAACAAATTTATTATTGTCGCCAAAAGCATTTTCAACCCCAAAAAGCAACCTATTTACATTATCATTCCTTTGTAGTTGAAATCTAATTTTAAGCCCATACAAAACTTTATCATAATCACAAAATCCAAATATACCTTTCAGAGGTACTGCTACCGTAAAACTATTCTCTGCTTTTGCGTCATCATTATACATTGACTTCCTTTGACTATAACCAGGGTCTGCGTTTGTTCCTGTTGACATATCAGGAATAAAACCTTCAACAGCTCCCTTACCCATTCTATCACTAAACGAATATAGTGTAAATTTCATCATTTCAGATGTAGCAGAGACATAATCAACCGCTTCAACCTCTTGTGTTCCAATATACAGGCGGACACTGTCAAACATTTTCCAGAAGAAATCATTTACGAGTGTAGCATTAGTATTATTCGCAGCCTTAGTGAATTTAAATTTACACAGCAAGAAACTATCAGCTATATTCAAGTAAGTTTGTTGATTATTTATTTCAAAACTTTTTGTTCCGTTTGAATTCCAGTCTGTTCCTGTTATAGCATTTACCTTAAAATAGTCTTCCTTTTTAGTGGAGTTTGAAATGATAATCGTATCATCCAAATCATAGATACTATCAATCGCTTCCATACTTGTATTTATATAGCATTAAAATTGTTGAAACCCTGACCCAAGTATTTTAATGATTTTTTGTCGTTCTTGTGAAGATAGTTGAGTTTTACCTTTTTTAATTTCTTTGATTGCTTGTAATTTATGAGACTCCTTTTGAGCATCTTTTATACTCTTTATAGCACCCGCAACTGAGCCCACGGCAGAAGCAGTTGAACCAATTAGGTCTTTATGTTTAAGGATGGTTGAACCAATACCCATTAGAGTATCAATTATCCCATCTCCTTTATTTCTAAATTGATGTCCCACACCCCGTTGTCTCTTTGGTTTATAGTATCCTCTCCCAAGAAACATACCTTCACCCTTATAGTATGGTGAAAGGAACATCCCATCCCCTGTAATTATTTTATATTTTCCCAACTCGTGTTTTCTCACAATAACCATTATTTATTTATTGAAAAACTTCACGTAGGTGAATTCTGATGGATATAATTTCATCATTAAAGGATATCATACGATTATCTTGGTCGGTTATCCTAAAATTTACTCTGTATATGGTTTTTCCTGACACAGGTAAATAGACAAGATTTTTTGGTTCCATATTAAATTTATAACCAATCGGGGTTGAGTATGCGCTGAATGAAAATATTGTATTTGTTCTTATTCCATCGTTATAAGCACCATCAATCAAATCACAATGAATTAATACTGAATTTATACCGGAGGATATTTGAATGACATTATCACTGTAAGACGTCCCGTTAGTTTCAATCTTTTTAGAAGAGAACCCCAATAGCTCTCTGAACGAATTTTCAATCGTGAAATCAACTTTATAATTATTTTTAAGTTTAATAGTTGATTTTGAAGTGTGTTTTTGAATATCTATTACAATATTTTTTGATTCATCACCTTTTTCTTTCATAAGGCGAGAGACTTCTGAAGATATTTGAGAAATCTCGTAAGCACCGGGTGAAACGGTTATAGTTTTATATCCACTTCCTGGATTATAACTAAACTTGTTGTTTTTCTCTGTGATATTAAAAAGGGTATTGTAAGTCTCCATTGACAACAAAGAAGCCTCATATTCTTTTTTGGGGTCAAGTTGTAGTGGGTAAGGGAATGAAGCTGTGTAATCACTCGTTGTGAAATTAAAACTAAGAATTGTGCTTCTCATCTTATTTAATATCTAATAAAATATCTTTGTATTGACATTTATTAATTATTTTCATATTCATCAACTGATCTAAAATGGCGGATGCTTCATTAAAACAATTGTTGTTTCCAGCCTTCTTACTACCTAACAACAATAATAACCTATTAACTAATTGTGATGGGTCATTTGGAAGAAAACTAACACCCGAACCAAGCTTACTTAAAGCATCAATAATATGTTTCTCCTTCTCATTCTTCTTACTTTTACCAGCAACAGAAACTCCATAATCAAGTGCGTTTAGCAACTCAATATACTCTCTATCTTCCTCTCTTTCCATATCAAGCGGTTCATCAAAATAAGGTGAATTAGAATGTCCATCTTTTGTTAGAAGAAACATTAATCTTGGGGTTAATTCAACATTTGGTTGGTCAGAACTTAAGAACACCAATTTATCATTAAATATCAATAACTTTTCTTTCACAAGATGGAACTGTGCTGGTTCTTCTGTTGGAATGAGACCTGCTCTGGTTTTTGAACCCTTCAAATATTCATTGTTTTGAAGAGCTTCTACAATATAATTGGAAAGTTTATTTACCTTCTCAAGATGCCGAAATAATCCTTCATCATCATATTCTAATTCTCTAAGTTCTTGCTCTGTCATTTGACTAAAATCTTTGAGCATTTGAAATTTTTTTGGAGTAAATTCTACCGTGGGAACTGTAGGTGAAATCGTTTGTTGAGTTTTTAAAAGTGGTTTAAAAAATTTCTCTTGTTTTCTTTCAAAGGCTTCTTCACCAGTTAGTTTCTGTCTCCTTTTCTTCTTTATGTCTTCCTGTTGCTTTACAACTTTTGAAACCAACTCTTGATGTTCTTTAAACTTTCTTACTCTTTCTTCGGTATTCATTTTCTGTATTTATTTATTGAAAAATATCATTTAGTATCTCATCTTGTTTCACAACAATATATTTATATTTTCCAATCGTGTGTTTCATATTATTTTCAAATTCCTTCTTACTACGTAATGTAGAACAATTATCTCTCCAAAAATTATTTGTATCTATTGAATTTAACTTAAATAAAATAAAAGTATTAGCATTGTTTCTTATTGAGCGCCGAGGGAGTTGAAAATATGACTGACTAAGATAAATACAATTACAAGAAGAATGTCTCCCTCTTGTATAGTAGCTATCCATTACTGTTTGGTTTCTCTCATTAACACAATCATCAAAGATAACGAGGTTCTTTTTTGATTTATCTAAATCTTGAGGTGAAGGTATATCATCCGTATTATCACTGAGAATACAAGTTATGGGTTTTGGTTTTGATTTTGATTTCTGTGTATCACAAAATAATTGTATTATATCATCAATATTATAATCATTTAGTTTGTTTTGAAGTTTAAATAAACCGATAATGTCTTCCTTTTTAAGACCCGCATTAAAACCCTGTGAGAGTAGTTGATACTCAGGTTGAAAACTTGACTTTGTAAAAATTATTAAATTATCATAATCTAAAAAATTAGGACTAAGGAGCATCTTTAAAAGTAAACAGGTTTTTCCACATCCGCTTGAACCGACTATTAGACATCTCAATGAATTTGGAAGATTTTTATGGTTATTAAATTTTATCTTATTTTCCCAAACAGGTAAAAAATCATTCATTTATATATTTGGAAAACAAGTCATCTAACTTTTTTTGAGTTTTTTGAGAAACTCTATATTTTATCCTGAGTTCAGGTTTAATTTCAAAATAATCCATTATTTTGTTTATATAGTATCTTGTATTAACATTTCCATTAAAATTATTTTGAATAATAAATATCATTAAACCCTTATACATTTCCTCAATACAAATAGTCTCTTCCCTTGTAAGAAATGGTGTATTATCACCATAATACTTAACATTCATCTCTCTTATTAATCTTGTAAAGTAATTCATTTTTGGTTCTAATTTAAAAGAGTTATATATTTTTCTATATTTTTTATTATCATTAATTAGAAGATAATCACAGAAAATACATTGTTTATATGCTTCTGATTCTGTATTAAGCCCCACTCTACCACAAGCCGGACAATTCTCTAATTTATCATATGGAGAGTCTGGAAATTCTAAATATCCTTCAGAATTTATCATATTTATAAAGTAAAATTATACTTAAAACAAAGTGCCTTTTTTAGAGGCTTTTTTAAAGATGAAACTGTGCTTAAAGTAAAACACCTTTGAGCTTTTCAACTCGTTTTATGTATATAACTTTACTTAAACTAAACGCAAATTTATTAGCTAATAAATACAATGTTTCAAAACACAAAAGACAAATTTCAATCAATCTCTACTTCGGTGGAAGATATAGAAAAATATGTCAAAGATGTTAAATTGAACAAAGATAAATATGGAAATTTTTGGATTAAACCCATAATGGAGAATAACATGTGTCCTTTTATTAAATTTACGGGACAAGCTATGTTAATTAATAACTCTATTAAAGTAAATTTGACAAAAGTTTCTCCACTACTACTAACAATTTACTCAAAGCTTGAAAAGGTCATTGATAAAGAAGCTTTGAAAATGAATGATAAGACCATCAACGATTCTAGAGGAAACATTTGTATATTCTTTAATAGACCCAAAGATGTGGGTGAAATTAATAATATGAATATTAGTGGTGAACTATCATTCCGTACTCTGATTATTAGAGATTATTTGAAAATAACATTTAATGTAAAAAATATTGTGGTTATTAGTTCTAATGAAAGAAAATATATAGATATTGATGGAAGTTTAATGGTATGTAAATGAGTGATATTAACAGTCAATACTCTGAGAGTTATTATACTGAGAGTCTAGGATCTGAAGATAGTTATGATACTAATAGTTTGTGTTCAAATGATAGTTATGAGAGTAGCTTTATTGATGACTCAGATAGTGAAATTGAAATTGATGAACTAGAGTATCTAAACTTTCTGGCTAATACATAGACGCTTTACTTTAAGTAAAGTTATATACATAAAACGAGTTGAAAAGCTCAAAGGTGTTTTACTTTAAGTAAAGCTATATACATAAAACGAGTTGAAAAGCTCAAAGGTGTTTTACTTTAAGTAAAGTTATATACATAAAACGAGTTGAAAAGCTCAAAGGTGTTTTACTTTAAGTAAAGTTATATACATAAAACGAGTTGAAAAGCTCAAAGGTGTTTTACTTTAAGCACAGTTTCATCTTTTAAAAAGCCTCTAAAAAGGCACTTTGTTTTAAGTATAATTTTACTATATAAATAAATATGATCAAAGCAACGTATTGTGATGTTTGTGAACAAGAATATAAACACTACAAAAGACACCTTAAAACTAACAAACACACATTTAATCTACTTCACCTACTATCTCCTATTCAGAAGGAAACAAAACACTGTTCTGCATGTAATAAAAATATCCTCAAGAAAGGCTTCGAAATACATCTTAAAACAATTCTACATTTATCAAATTTTATCACAACTAAAAACTCTGATGGCGCATTCAAAGAACATATTAAAATAAGAGTCTTTAACTTCAAACCTCCTGAACCAGAGTCTATAGTTGATGCTGTAGAAAGAGTTAAACCTGTTGTTCAAACGTTGATTGAAAAAACACTAAAAGAAATGAAACCACTTAAATTTTATATGGGAGTAAAATTAGAAATGACAAAGGACGAAGGAGTTATAGATACACCATACATGAGAACTGAGCCACACTTTATATCTTCATATCAAGATTTTAAAACATCAGGAGTCTATGATGAACTTATTAAACAAGAGCAAGATGTGGATAATTCAATCGTAGGAAGTGGATTCAATATAGGAAAAATTATTTACATAGACATTCATATTCTTAAATCAGATCCTCTAAAAGCTTCTTCCTACATTGATTTACCCAGTGTTATCAAAAATAGAAAAGCAGTTATCAATATCAAAAATAAAGACAATAAATGTTTTCTCTGGTCTATTCTAGCACACTTACATCCTCCACATTTTCATGATGAAAGAGTATCTCATTATAAAAAATATGAGAATACATTAAATACGAAAGATCTAAAGTTTCCGATGGCTTTAAATGATATTCCTAAATTTGAAAAGATAAATAATTTATCAGTTAATGTTTATGGTCTAACAGAAACAAACAGCATTCAGGTTTTAAAGCTTTCTGACAATTGTAAACAAACTCATATTAATCTTCTATATTTTAATTCAGAGGAAAATTCACATTATACATACATTAAAGATATTGCTAAATTAATAAAACCACAAGTATGTAAAAGAACAAATAAAATATATATTTGTTTGCGTTGTCTTAACTTCTTCCATACACAAGAAAGATTAGATAAACATTCAAATTATTGTGGTGAACATAAATCAACGGTAATCAATATGCCTAAAGAAGGCTCAAATATCACATTCAAAGATGAAAAGAAAAAGATCAAACATCCATTTGTTATATATGCTGATTTTGAAAGTATTCTAGAAAAAATAGATACTGCTTCTCCAGATCCAAAAGATTCATACACAAATAAATATCAAAAACATACTCCTTGCGGTTTTTGTTATTATATCAAATCATCCGTTGGTGATAAATATAACAAGTTAGAGGAGTATAGAGGCTCAAATACCCCAGAGGAGTTTGTGAAACGACTAGAAAAAGACTGTGTCCGATTAACCAAGATAATGAGAGAAACTAATAAACCAATGTCTTTGACGAGTGAACAGAAAAGGGAATTTAGAAAAAACAATGTTTGTCATATTTGTGAGGAAAAAATTGGTGAAGGTCTAAAGGTTAGAGATCATTGTCATCTCACTGGTAAATATAGAGGTCCAGCTCATCAAAGTTGTAATATTAATTATCAACTCCCCTCTTTCATTCCTGTCTTTCTTCATAACAATGCTCATTATGATACGCATCTATTTATTAATGAACTTTCAAAGACATCTGGACACATTTCAGCAATTCCTAACACAGATCAGAAATACATTTCATTCACAAAAACAATTCACACATCTCCTATTACTCATATCAGATTTCTTGATACATTTAAATTCATGGCAAGTCCATTGGCTAACTTGGTTCAAAATCTAAAAGAGTTTCCATGTCTTTCAGAGTATTTTTCAGATAAAGATTTTCTAACACAAAAGGGAATTTACCCCTATGACTATATGGACTCATTTGAGAGATTCAATGAAACACAACTTCCTTTAAAAGAAAATTTCGATAACAAATTAAACAACAGTCATATATCTGATAAAGATTATGTACACGCACAAAATGTTTGGGAAAAATATAACATCAAGAATCTTGGTGAGTATCACGATTTGTATCTCAAAACTGATGTGCTTTTATTGGCCGATGTATTTGAAGCCTTTAGATCTGTTTGTCGCACTGGATATGGATTGGATCCTGCTCACTACTACACAGCACCTGGATTGGCTTGGAGCGCGATGTTGAAAATGACAAAACAAGATTTGGATTTGATAACCGATGTCGATATGCTTTTGATGATTGAAAAGGCAAAAAGAGGTGGAATTTCACAAGTATGCTCGAGCAGCTACTCAAAAGCAAATAACAAATATCTTCCAAATTATGATTCAACGAAAGAGAGTTCTTACTTGATGTACTATGACGCAAACAACTTGTATGGCTGGGCAATGTCTCAAGCTCTTCCTTATGGGAAACTAAGATGGGTAAAGGAAAAAGACTACACAAAGGTTTTACAAGATGTATGTATCTCTACACAAAAACAATTGGATGATTCAAAGGTTGGTTATTATTTTGAGGTTGATTTAAAATATCCTGAAGAACTTCATATCAAACATAAAGATCTTCCATTTGCTTGTGAGAAAGAAAGTCCAAAGAAAGAATGGTTGAGTGATTATCAACGATCATTTGATATAGGTGAATCAACAGAAAAATTACTTACTACATTATATAACAAGAAAAATTATGTACTACACCAAAGAAATTTGCGACAATATTTATCAAAAGGTCTAAGAGTAGAGAAGATCCACAGGGTTCTAAAGTTCAATCAAAGTCATTGGTTAAAGGGGTACATTGATTTTAATACACAAAGAAGAACAGAGTCAAAAACAGATTTTGAGAAAGACTTTTATAAATTAATGAATAATGCGGTCTTTGGTAAGACCATGGAGAATGTGAGGAAAAGACAAAATATCAGACTAGCAACATCTTGGGAACAAGCATCAAAATTAATTAATAGACCGAGTTTTACTAGAGCTGAGGTCTTTACTGAGAACTTTTGTGCGATCCATTTGGTTAAAGAGAGTATTGAAATGGACAAACCTATTTACATTGGAACATCAATTCTTGACTTGTCAAAGTCATTAATGTATGATTACTTTTATATTAATCTAAAATCAAAGTATAAGGATAATGTGTCATTGTTGTATATGGATACTGATAGTTTTATTTTGAAAATTAATACTGATGATGTTTATTCAGATATGAAAAAGGACATTAATATCTATGATACAAGTAATTACAGTCCAGAGAGTGAGTTGTTCTCTTCTAAAAATAAAAAGGTGATTGGAAAGTTCAAGGATGAATTGGGAGGAAATGTTATGAGTGAATTTGTGGGATTGAGGTCGAAGGCTTATGCTTATAAATACATTGTGAATAACGTTGAAAAGACTGATAAGAAGTTAAAAGGTATAAAGAAAAATGTCATTAAAGAAACAATAAACTTTAAGGATTATTATAACTGTTTAACAACAAAGAAAGAAGAGTTTAGAAAGATTAATGGAATAAGAAGTTATAAACATCAATTATATTCAGAAGAGGTGAATAAGAAAGCATTGGGGGCTTTTGATGATAAGAGGTTTATTTTAGAAAATGGAATTGATCGTCTCCCTTATGGTTATATAAGTATATAAGATATATATATATATAAGTGATAAGTTAAAAAGGGGGGTTAGGGATTTTAACGGGCTACCGCCACCTTTTTTACTATTATATAAATGATAGAACCAAGTATCAACCAGACTAAAGAGTGGAGGTGTAATCAACCTTGGTATATAAATGGAAAACATAACGAATGTGAAAAATATCAGATTCAAGAGGTTGAGAGAATCACTGGTCAGAAGGTTCTCAAGACGGATAAACGTATTCATTTGTTAAGTGGGGTAATGGAGGGTGGGAAGAAAAATATATTAGAGTGGAGTGAGAACTTTAATGGTTATCAATCGGATAATAAATATTATAATTTTAAAATGGTATGTGGGAGAGGAGGAGGTCAAACAAGAACCCTCCGTGAAACATACCACTTTATACTTTCACAACAAAAGGTTAAGGAACCTGTATACTTTATAAATATACTTGATGGGGATGAGTTCTATAGGAGAATGGAACTCTTTAAAAAGTTAGAAAGAGATAATATATTTATAGGCTCATTAGTAGAGTGGTCTAAGGAACTACATTAAGGGGCTAGTGGGGGGAATAGGGTAAAATTTACATGGAAGTGAGAATGATCATAGGTTCATAAGGCTAGAAGGATTATAGGTTCATAAAGGAAGAAAATCATAGGTTCATAAGGCGAGAAGGATTATAGGTTCATAAGGTGAGAAGGATTATAGGTTCATAAGGCGAGAAGGATTATAGGTTCATAAGGTGAGAAGGATTATAGGTTCATAGAGGGAGAAATAGAGGTGTTTATGATTTTTTTAAAAACAGGGGGGTAAATGACATTAGATAGGGATTTCCCATGTTAAACGGAGGTGTCCCAGAAGCAACATTTATCATCTACTGATAGTGTTGAAAAACCACTTTTCGCACTTGTGTTAGTGTTGAAAAACCACTTTTCGCACTTGTGTTGGTGCAGGAAACCACTTTTGCACTTGTATTATTGTGGAAAAACCACTTTTCGCACTTGTGTTAGTGTTGAAAAACCACTTTTCGCACTTGTGTTAGTGTTGAAAAACCACTTTTCGCACTTGTGTTAGTGTTGAAAAACCACTTTTCGCACTTGTGTTAGTGTTGAAAAACCACTTTTCGCACTTGTGTTGGTGCAGGAAACCACTTTTGCACTTGTATTAGTGTGGAAAAAACACTTTTCGCACTTGTGTTAGTGTTGAAAAACCACTTTTCGCACTTGTGTTAGTGTTGAAAAACCACTTTTCGCACTTGTGTTAGTGTTGAAAAACCACTTTTCGCACTTGTGTTAGTGTTGAAAAACCACTTTTCGCACTTGTGTTGGTGCAGGAAACCACATTTGCACTTGTATTAGTGTGGAAAAAACACTTTTCGCACTTGTGTTAGTGTTGAAAAACCACTTTTCGCACTTGTGTTAGTGTTGAAAAACCACTTTTCGCACTTGTGTTAGTGTTGAAAAACCACTTTTCGCACTTGTGTTAGTGTTGAAAAACCACCTTTCGCACTTGTGTTGGTGCAGGAAACCACTTTTGCACTTGTATTAGTGTGGAAAAAACACTTTTTGCACTTGTGATAGTGTTAAAAAACCACTTTTCGCACTTGTGTTAGTGTTGAAAAACCACATTTCGCACTTGTGTTGGTGCAGGAAACCACTTTTGCACTTGTATTAGTGTGGAAAAACCACTTTTTGCACTTGTGTTAGTGTTGAAAAACCACTTTTCGCACCTGTGTTAGTGTTGAAAAACCACTTTTCGCACTTGTGTTGGTGCAGGAAACCACTTTTGCACTTGTATTAGTGTGGGAAAAACCACTTTTCGCACTTGTGTTAGTGTTGAAAAACCACTTTTCGCACTTGTGTTAGTGTTGAAAAACCACTTTTCGCACTTGTGTTGGTGCAGGAAACCACTTTTGCACTTGTATTAGTGTGGAAAAACCACTTTTCGCACTTGTGTTAGTGTTGAAAAACCACTTTTCGCACTTGTGTTAGTGTTGAAAAACCACTTTTCGCACTTGTGTTGGTGCAGGAAACCACTTTTGCACTTGTATTAGTGTGGAAAAAACACTTTTTGCACTTGTGATAGTGTTGAAAAACCACTTTTCGCACTTGTGTTAGTGTTGAAAAACCACTTTTCGTACTTGTGTTGGTGCAGGAAACCACTTTTGCACTTGTATTAGTGTGGAAAAACTACTTTTAGCACTTGTGTTAGTGTTGAAAAACCACTTTTCGCACTTGTGTTAGTGTTGAAAAACCACTTTTCGCACTTGTGTTGGTGCAGTAAACCACTTTTGCACTTTTATTAGTGTGGAAAAAACACTTTTTGCACTTGTGTTAGTGTTGAAAAACCACTTTTCGCACTTCTGTTAGTGTTGAAAAAACACTTTTCGCACTTGTGTTGGTGCAGGAAACCACTTTTGCACTTGTATTAGTGTGGAAAAACCACTTTTCGCACTTGTGTTAGTGTTGAAAAACCACTTTTCGCACTTGTGTTAGTGTTGAAAAACCACTTTTCGCACTTGTGTTGGTGCAGGAAACCACTTTTGCACTTGTATTAGTGTGGAAAAAACACTTTTTGCACTTGTGTTAGTGTTGAAAAACCACTTTTCGCACTTGTGTTAGTGTTGAAAAACCACTTTTCGCACTTGTATTGGTGCAGGAAACCACTTTTGCACTTGTATTAGTGTGGAAAAAACACTTTTTGCACTTGTGATAGTGTTAAAAAACCACTTTTCGCACTTGTGTTAGTGTTGAAAAACCACATTTCGCACTTGTGTTGGTGCAGGAAACCACTTTTGCACTTGTATTAGTGTGGAAAAACCACTTTTTGCACTTGTGTTAGTGTTGAAAAACCACTTTTCGCACCTGTGTTAGTGTTGAAAAACCACTTTTCGCACTTGTGTTGGTGCAGGAAACCACTTTTGCACTTGTATTAGTGTGGGAAAAACCACTTTTCGCACTTGTGTTAGTGTTGAAAAACCACTTTTCGCACTTGTGTTAGTGTTGAAAAACCACTTTTCGCACTTGTGTTGGTGCAGGAAACCACTTTTGCACTTGTATTAGTGTGGAAAAACCACTTTTCGCACTTGTGTTAGTGTTGAAAAACCACTTTTCGCACTTGTGTTAGTGTTGAAAAACCACTTTTCGCACTTGTGTTGGTGCAGGAAACCACTTTTGCACTTGTATTAGTGTGGAAAAAACACTTTTTGCACTTGTGATAGTGTTGAAAAACCACTTTTCGCACTTGTGTTAGTGTTGAAAAACCACTTTTCGTACTTGTGTTGGTGCAGGAAACCACTTTTGCACTTGTATTAGTGTGGAAAAACTACTTTTAGCACTTGTGTTAGTGTTGAAAAACCACTTTTCGCACTTGTGTTAGTGTTGAAAAACCACTTTTCGCACTTGTGTTGGTGCAGTAAACCACTTTTGCACTTGTATTAGTGTGGAAAAAACACTTTTTGCACTTGTGTTAGTGTTGAAAAACCACTTTTCGCACTTCTGTTAGTGTTGAAAAAACACTTTTCGCACTTGTGTTGGTGCAGGAAACCACTTTTGCACTTGTATTAGTGTGGAAAAACCACTTTTCGCACTTGTGTTAGTGTTGAAAAACCACTTTTCGCACTTGTGTTAGTGTTGAAAAACCACTTTTCGCACTTGTGTTGGTGCAGGAAACCACTTTTGCACTTGTATTAGTGTGGAAAAAACACTTTTTGCACTTGTGTTAGTGTTGAAAAACCACTTTTCGCACTTGTGTTAGTGTTGAAAAACCACTTTTCGCACTTGTATTGGTGCAGGAAACCACTTTTGCACTTGTATTAGTGTGGAAAAAACACTTTTCGCACTTGTGTTAGTGTTGAAAAAACACTTTTCGCACTTGTGTTAGTGTTGAAAAACCACTTTTCGCACTTGTGTTAGTGTTGAAAAACCACTTTTCGCACTTGTGTTGATGCAGGAAACCACTTTTGCACTTGTATTAGTGTGGAAAAAACACTTTTCGCACTTGTGTTAGTGTTGAAAAACCACTTTTCGCACTTGTGTTGGTGCAGGAAACCACTTTTGCACTTGTATTAGTGTGGAAAAACCACTTTTCGCACTTGTGTTAGTGTTGAAAAGCCACTTTTCGCACTTGTGTTAGTGTTGAAAAACCACTTTTCGCACTTGTATTGGTGCAGGAAACCACTTTTGCACTTGTATTAGTGTGGAAAAAACACTTTTTGCACTTGTGATAGTGTTGAAAAACCACTTTTTGCACTTGTGTTAGTGTTGAAAAATCACTTTTCGCACTTGTGTTGGTGCAGGAAACCACTTTTGCACTTGTATTAGTGTTGAAAAACCACTTTTCGCACTTGTGTTAGTGTTGAAAAACCACTTTTCGCACTTGTGTTAGTGTTGAAAAAACACTTTTCGCACTTGTGTTAGTGTTGAAAAACCACTTTTCGCTCTTGTGTTAGTGTTGAAAAACCACTTTTCGCACTTGTGTTGATGCAGGAAACCACTTTTGCACTTGTATTAGTGTGAAAAAAACACTTTTCGCACTTGTGTTAGTGTTGAAAAACCACTTTTCGCACTTGTGTTAGTGTTGAAAAACCACTTTTCGCACTTGTGTTGGTGCAGGAAACCACTTTTGCACTTGTATTAGTGTGGAAAAAACACTTTTCGCACTTGTGATAGTGTTGAAAAACCACTTCTCGCACTTGTGTTAGTGTTGAAAAACCACTTTTCGCACTTGTGTTAGTGCAGGAAACCACTTTTGCACATGTATTAGTGTGGAAAAAACACTTTTTGCACTTGTGATAGTGTTGAAAAACCACTTTTCGCACTTGTGTTAGTGTTGAAAAACCACTTTTCGCACTTGTGTTGGTGCAGGAAACCACTTTTCGCACTTGTGTTAGTGTTGAAAAACCACTTTTCGCACTTGTGTTAGTGTTGAAAAACCACTTTTCGCACTTGTGTTAGTGTTGAAAACCCACTTTTCGCACTTGTGTTGGTGCAGGAAACCACTTTTGCACTTGTATTAGTGTGGAAAAAACACTTTTCGCACTTGTGTTAGTGTTGAAAAACCACTTTTCGCACTTGTGTTAGTGTTGAAAAACCACTTCTCGCACTTGTGTTAGTGTTGAAAAACCACTTTTCGCACTTGTGTTAGTGCAGGAAACCACTTTTGCACATGTATTAGTGTGGAAAAAACACTTTTTGCACTTGTGATAGTGTTGAAAAACCACTTTTCGCACTTGTGTTAGTGTTGAAAAACCACTTTTCGCACTTGTGTTGGTGCAGGAAACCACTTTTCGCACTTGTGTTAGTGTTGAAAAACCACTTTTCGCACTTGTGTTAGTGTTGAAAAACCACTTTTCGCACTTGTGTTGGTGCAGGAAACCACTTTTGCACTTGTATTATTGTGGAAAAACCACTTTTCGCACTTGTGTTAGTGTTGAAAAACCACTTTTCGCACTTGTGTTAGTGTTGAAAAACCACTTTTCGCACTTGTGTTAGTGTTGAAAAACCACTTTTCGCACTTGTGTTAGTGTTGAAAAACCACTTTTCGCACTTGTGTTGGTGCAGGAAACCACTTTTGCACTTGTATTAGTGTGGAAAAAACACTTTTCGCACTTGTGTTAGTGTTGAAAAACCACTTTTCGCACTTGTGTTAGTGTTGAAAAACCACTTTTCGCACTTGTGTTAGTGTTGAAAAACCACTTTTCGCACTTGTGTTAGTGTTGAAAAACCACTTTTCGCACTTGTGTTGGTGCAGGAAACCACTTTTGCACTTGTATTAGTGTGGAAAAAACACTTTTCGCACTTGTGTTAGTGTTGAAAAACCACTTTTCGCACTTGTGTTAGTGTTGAAAAACCACTTTTCGCACTTGTGTTAGTGTTGAAAAACCACTTTTCGCACTTGTGTTAGTGTTGAAAAACCACCTTTCGCACTTGTGTTGGTGCAGGAAACCACTTTTGCACTTGTATTAGTGTGGAAAAAACACTTTTTGCACTTGTGATAGTGTTGAAAAACCACTTTTCGCACTTGTGTTAGTGTTGAAAAACCACATTTCGCACTTGTGTTGGTGCAGGAAACCACTTTTGCACTTGTATTAGTGTGGAAAAACCACTTTTTGCACTTGTGTTAGTGTTGAAAAACCACTTTTCGCACCTGTGTTAGTGTTGAAAAACCACTTTTCGCACTTGTGTTGGTGCAGGAAACCACTTTTGCACTTGTATTAGTGTGGGAAAAACCACTTTTCGCACTTGTGTTAGTGTTGAAAAACCACTTTTCGCACTTGTGTTAGTGTTGAAAAACCACTTTTCGCACTTGTGTTGGTGCAGGAAACCACTTTTGCACTTGTATTAGTGTGGAAAAACCACTTTTCGCACTTGTGTTAGTGTTGAAAAACCACTTTTCGCACTTGTGTTAGTGTTGAAAAACCACTTTTCGCACTTGTGTTGGTGCAGGAAACCACTTTTGCACTTGTATTAGTGTGGAAAAAACACTTTTTGCACTTGTGATAGTGTTGAAAAACCACTTTTCGCACTTGTGTTAGTGTTGAAAAACCACTTTTCGTACTTGTGTTGGTGCAGGAAACCACTTTTGCACTTGTATTAGTGTGGAAAAACTACTTTTAGCACTTGTGTTAGTGTTGAAAAACCACTTTTCGCACTTGTGTTAGTGTTGAAAAACCACTTTTCGCACTTGTGTTGGTGCAGTAAACCACTTTTGCACTTGTATTAGTGTGGAAAAAACACTTTTTGCACTTGTGTTAGTGTTGAAAAACCACTTTTCGCACTTCTGTTAGTGTTGAAAAAACACTTTTCGCACTTGTGTTGGTGCAGGAAACCACTTTTGCAATTGTATTAGTGTGGAAAAACCACTTTTCGCACTTGTGTTAGTGTTGAAAAACCACTTTTCGCACTTGTGTTAGTGTTGAAAAACCACTTTTCGCACTTGTGTTGGTGCAGGAAACCACTTTTGCACTTGTATTAGTGTGGAAAAAACACTTTTTGCACTTGTGTTAGTGTTGAAAAACCACTTTTCGCACTTGTGTTAGTGTTGAAAAACCACTTTTCGCACTTGTATTGGTGCAGGAAACCACTTTTGCACTTGTATTAGTGTGGAAAAACCACTTTTCGCACTTGTGTTAGTGTTGAAAAAACACTTTTCGCACTTGTGTTAGTGTTGAAAAACCACTTTTCGCACTTGTGTTAGTGTTGAAAAACCACTTTTCGCACTTGTGTTGATGCAGGAAACCACTTTTGCACTTGTATTAGTGTGGAAAAAACACTTTTCGCACTTGTGTTAGTGTTGAAAAACCACTTTTCGCACTTGTGTTAGTGTTGAAAAACCACTTTTCGCACTTGTGTTGGTGCAGGAAACCACTTTTGCACTTGTATTAGTGTGGAAAAAACACTTTTTGCACTTGTGATAGTGTTGAAAAACCACTTTTCGCACTTGTGTTAGTGTTGAAAAACCACTTTTCGCACTTGTGTTGGTGCAGGAAACCACTTTTGCACTTGTATTATTGTGGAAAAACCACTTTTCGCACTTGTGTTAGTGTTGAAAAACTACTTTTCGCACTTGTGTTAGTGTTGAAAAACCACTTTTCGCACTTGTGTTAGTGTTGAAAAACCACTTTTCGCACTTGTGTTAGTGTTGAAAAACCACTTTTCGCACTTGTGTTGGTGCAGGAAACCACTTTTGCACTTGTATTAGTGTGGAAAAACCACTTTTTGCACTTGTGTTAGTGTTGAAAAACCACTTTTCGCACTTGTGTTAGTGTTGAAAAACCACTTTTCGCACTTGTGTTAGTGTTGAAAAACCACTTTTCGCACTTGTGTTGGTGCAGGAAAACACTTTTGCACTTGTATTAGTGTGGAAAAACCACTTTTCGCACTTGTTTTAGTGTTGAAAAACCACTTTTCGCACTTGTGTTAGTGTTGAAAAACCACTTTTCGCACTTGTGTTAGTGTTGAAAAACCACTTTTCGCACTTGTGTTGGTGCAGGAAACCACTTTTGCACTTGTATTAGTGTGGAAAAAACACTTTTTGCACTTGTGTTAGTGTTGAAAAACCACTTTTCGCACTTGTGTTAGTGTTGAAAAACCACTTTTCGCACTTGTGTTGGTGCAGGAAACCACTTTTGCACTTGAATTAGTGTGGAAAAAACACTTTTTGCACTTGTGATAGTGTTGAAAAACCACTTTTGGCACTTGTGTTAGTGTTGAAAAACCACTTTTCGCACTTGTGTTGGTGCAGGAAACCACTTTTGCACTTGTATTAGTGTGGAAAAACCACTTTTCACACTTGTGTTAGTGTTGAAAAACCACTTTTCGCACTTGTGTTAGTGTTGAAAAACCACTTTTCGCACTTGTGTTAGTGTTGAAAAAACACTTTTCGCACTTGTGATAGTGTTGAAAAACCACTTTTCGCACTTGTGTTGGTGCAGGAAACCACTTTTGCACTTGTATTAGTGTTGAAAAACCACTTTTCGCACTTGTGTTAGTGTTGAAAAACCACTTTTCGCACTTGTGTTAGTGTTGAAAAAACACTTTTCGCACTTGTGTTAGTGTTGAAAAACCACTTTTCGCTCTTGTGTTAGTGTTGAAAAACCACTTTTCGCACTTGTGTTGATGCAGGAAACCACTTTTGCACTTGTATTAGTGTGAAAAAAACACTTTTCGCACTTGTGTTAGTGTTGAAAAACCACTTTTCGCACTTGTGTTAGTGTTGAAAAACCACTTTTCGCACTTGTGTTGGTGCAGGAAACCACTTTTGCACTTGTATTAGTGTGGAAAAAACACTTTTCGCACTTGTGATAGTGTTGAAAAACCACTTCTCGCACTTGTGTTAGTGTTGAAAAACCACTTTTCGCACTTGTGTTAGTGCAGGAAACCACTTTTGCACATGTATTAGTGTGGAAAAAACACTTTTTGCACTTGTGATAGTGTTGAAAAACCACTTTTCGCACTTGTGTTAGTGTTGAAAAACCACTTTTCGCACTTGTGTTAGTGTTGAAAAACCACTTTTCGTACTTGTGTTGGTGCAGGAAACCACTTTTGCACTTGTATTAGTGTGGAAAAAACACTTTTTGCACTTGTGATAGTGTTGAAAAACCACTTTTCACACTTGTGTTAGTGTTGAAAAACCACTTTTCGCACTTGTGTTGGTGCAGGAAACCACTTTTGCACTTGTATTAGTGTGGAAAAACCACTTTTCGCACTTGTGTTAGTGTTGAAAAACCACTTTTCGCACTTGTGTTAGTGTTGAAAAACCACTTTTCGCACTTGTGTTGGTGCAGGAAACCACTTTTTCACTTGTATTAGTGTGGAAAAACCACTTTCCGCACTTGGGTTAGTGTTGAAAAACCACTTTTCGCACTTGTGTTAGTGTTGAAAAACCACTTTTCGCACTTGTGTTGGTGCAGGAAACCACTTTTGCACTTGTATTAGTGTGGAAAAAACACTTTTTGCACTTGTGATAGTGTTGAAAAACCACTTTTCGCACTTGTGTTAGTGTTGAAAACCCACTTTTCGCACTTGTGTTGGTGCAGGAAACCACTTTTGCACTTGTATTAGTGTGGAAAAACCACTTTTCACACTTGTGTTAGTGTTGAAAAACCACTTTTCACACTTGTGTTAGTGTTGAAAAACCACTTTTCGCACTTGTGTTGGTGCAGGAAACCACTTTTGCACTTGTATTAGTGTGGAAAAAACACTTTTTGCACTTGTGATAGTGTTGAAAAAACCACTTTTCGCACCTGTGTTAGTGTTGAAAAACCACTTTTCGCACTTGTGTTGGTGCAGGAAACCACTTTTGCACTTGTATTAGTGTGGAAAAACCACTTTTTGCACTTGTGTTAGTGTTGAAAAACCACTTTTCGCACTTGTGTTAGTGTTGAAAAACCACATTTCGCACTTGTGTTGGTGCAGGAAACCACTTTTGCACTTGTATTAGTGTGGAAAAACCACTTTTTGCACTTGTGTTAGTGTTGAAAAACCACTTTTCGCACCTGTGTTAGTGTTGAAAAACCACTTTTCGCACTTGTGTTGGTGCAGGAAACCACTTTTGCACTTGTATTAGTGTGGGAAAAACCACTTTTCGCACTTGTGTTAGTGTTGAAAAACCACTTTTCGCACTTGTGTTGGTGCAGGAAACCACTTTTGCACTTGTATTAGTGTGGGAAAAACCACTTTTCGCACTTGTGTTAGTGTTGAAAAACCACTTTTCGCACTTGTGTTGGTGCAGGAAACCACTTTTGCACTTGTATTAGTGTGGAAAAACCACTTTTCGCACTTGTGTTAGTGTTGAAAAACCACTTTTCGCACTTGTGTTAGTGTTGAAAAACCACTTTTCGCACTTGTGTTGGTGCAGGAAACCACTTTTGCACTTGTATTAGTGTGGAAAAAACACTTTTTGCACTTGTGATAGTGTTGAAAAACCACTTTTCGCACTTGTGTTAGTGTTGAAAAACCACTTTTCGTACTTGTGTTGGTGCAGGAAACCACTTTTGCACTTGTATTAGTGTGGAAAAACTACTTTTAGCACTTGTGTTAGTGTTGAAAAACTACTTTTCGCACTTGTGTTAGTGTTGAAAAACCACTTTTCGCACTTGTGTTGGTGCAGTAAACCACTTTTGCACTTGTATTAGTGTGGAAAAAACACTTTTTGCACTTGTGTTAGTGTTGAAAAACCACTTTTCGCACTTCTGTTAGTGTTGAAAAAACACTTTTCGCACTTGTGTTGGTGCAGGAAACCACTTTTGCACTTGTATTAGTGTGGAAAAACCACTTTTCGCACTTGTGTTAGTGTTGAAAAACCACTTTTCGCACTTGTGTTAGTGTTGAAAAACCACTTTTCGCACTTGTGTTGGTGCAGGAAACCACTTTTGCACTTGTATTAGTGTGGAAAAAACACTTTTTGCACTTGTGTTAGTGTTGAAAAACCACTTTTCGCACTTGTGTTAGTGTTGAAAAACCACTTTTCGCACTTGTATTGGTGCAGGAAACCACTTTTGCACTTGTATTAGTGTGGAAAAAACACTTTTCGCACTTGTGTTAGTGTTGAAAAAACACTTTTCGCACTTGTGTTAGTGTTGAAAAACCACTTTTCGCACTTGTGTTAGTGTTGAAAAACCACTTTTCGCACTTGTGTTGATGCAGGAAACCACTTTTGCACTTGTATTAGTGTGGAAAAAACACTTTTCGCACTTGTGTTAGTGTTGAAAAACCACTTTTCGCACTTGTGTTGGTGCAGGAAACCACTTTTGCACTTGTATTAGTGTGGAAAAACCACTTTTCGCACTTGTGTTAGTGTTGAAAAACCACTTTTCGCACTTGTGTTAGTGTTGAAAAACCACTTTTCGCACTTGTATTGGTGCAGGAAACCACTTTTGCACTTGTATTAGTGTGGAAAAAACACTTTTTGCACTTGTGATAGTGTTGAAAAACCACTTTTTGCACTTGTGTTAGTGTTGAAAAACCACTTTTCGCACTTGTGTTGGTGCAGGAAACCACTTTTGCACTTGTATTAGTGTTGAAAAACCACTTTTCGCACTTGTGTTAGTGTTGAAAAACCACTTTTCGCACTTGTGTTAGTGTTGAAAAAACACTTTTCGCACTTGTGTTAGTGTTGAAAAACCACTTTTCGCTCTTGTGTTAGTGTTGAAAAACCACTTTTCGCACTTGTGTTGATGCAGGAAACCACTTTTGCACTTGTATTAGTGTGAAAAAAACACTTTTCGCACTTGTGTTAGTGTTGAAAAACCACTTTTCGCACTTGTGTTAGTGTTGAAAAACCACTTTTCGCACTTGTGTTGGTGCAGGAAACCACTTTTGCACTTGTATTAGTGTGGAAAAAACACTTTTCGCACTTGTGATAGTGTTGAAAAACCACTTCTCGCACTTGTGTTAGTGTTGAAAAACCACTTTTCGCACTTGTGTTAGTGCAGGAAACCACTTTTGCACATGTATTAGTGTGGAAAAAACACTTTTTGCACTTGTGATAGTGTTGAAAAACCACTTTTCGCACTTGTGTTAGTGTTGAAAAACCACTTTTCGCACTTGTGTTGGTGCAGGAAACCACTTTTCGCACTTGTGTTAGTGTTGAAAAACCACTTTTCGCACTTGTGTTAGTGTTGAAAAACCACTTTTCGCACTTGTGTTAGTGTTGAAAACCCACTTTTCGCACTTGTGTTGGTGCAGGAAACCACTTTTGCACTTGTATTAGTGTGGAAAAAACACTTTTCGCACTTGTGTTAGTGTTGAAAAACCACTTTTCGCACTTGTGTTAGTGTTGAAAAACCACTTCTCGCACTTGTGTTAGTGTTGAAAAACCACTTTTCGCACTTGTGTTAGTGCAGGAAACCACTTTTGCACTTGTATTAGTGTGGAAAAAACACTTTTCGCACTTGTGATAGTGTTGAAAAACCACTTCTCGCACTTGTGTTAGTGTTGAAAAACCACTTTTCGCACTTGTGTTAGTGCAGGAAACCACTTTTGCACATGTATTAGTGTGGAAAAAACACTTTTTGCACTTGTGATAGTGTTGAAAAACCACTTTTCGCACTTGTGTTAGTGTTGAAAAACCACTTTTCGCACTTGTGTTAGTGTTGAAAAACCACTTTTCGTACTTGTGTTGGTGCAGGAAACCACTTTTGCACTTGTATTAGTGTGGAAAAAACACTTTTTGCACTTGTGATAGTGTTGAAAAACCACTTTTCACACTTGTGTTAGTGTTGAAAAACCACTTTTCGCACTTGTGTTGGTGCAGGAAACCACTTTTGCACTTGTATTAGTGTGGAAAAACCACTTTTCGCACTTGTGTTAGTGTTGAAAAACCACTTTTCGCACTTGTGTTAGTGTTGAAAAACCACTTTTCGCACTTGTGTTGGTGCAGGAAACCACTTTTTCACTTGTATTAGTGTGGAAAAACCACTTTCCGCACTTGGGTTAGTGTTGAAAAACCACTTTTCGCACTTGTGTTAGTGTTGAAAAACCACTTTTCGCACTTGTGTTGGTGCAGGAAACCACTTTTGCACTTGTATTAGTGTGGAAAAAACACTTTTTGCACTTGTGATAGTGTTGAAAAACCACTTTTCGCACTTGTGTTAGTGTTGAAAACCCACTTTTCGCACTTGTGTTGGTGCAGGAAACCACTTTTGCACTTGTATTAGTGTGGAAAAACCACTTTTCACACTTGTGTTAGTGTTGAAAAACCACTTTTCACACTTGTGTTAGTGTTGAAAAACCACTTTTCGCACTTGTGTTGGTGCAGGAAACCACTTTTGCACTTGTATTAGTGTGGAAAAAACACTTTTTGCACTTGTGATAGTGTTGAAAAAACCACTTTTCGCACCTGTGTTAGTGTTGAAAAACCACTTTTCGCACTTGTGTTGGTGCAGGAAACCACTTTTGCACTTGTATTAGTGTGGAAAAACCACTTTTTGCACTTGTGTTAGTGTTGAAAAACCACTTTTCGCACTTGTGTTAGTGTTGAAAAACCACATTTCGCACTTGTGTTGGTGCAGGAAACCACTTTTGCACTTGTATTAGTGTGGAAAAACCACTTTTTGCACTTGTGTTAGTGTTGAAAAACCACTTTTCGCACCTGTGTTAGTGTTGAAAAACCACTTTTCGCACTTGTGTTGGTGCAGGAAACCACTTTTGCACTTGTATTAGTGTGGGAAAAACCACTTTTCGCACTTGTGTTAGTGTTGAAAAACCACTTTTCGCACTTGTGTTGGTGCAGGAAACCACTTTTGCACTTGTATTAGTGTGGGAAAAACCACTTTTCGCACTTGTGTTAGTGTTGAAAAACCACTTTTCGCACTTGTGTTGGTGCAGGAAACCACTTTTGCACTTGTATTAGTGTGGAAAAACCACTTTTCGCACTTGTGTTAGTGTTGAAAAACCACTTTTCGCACTTGTGTTAGTGTTGAAAAACCACTTTTCGCACTTGTGTTGGTGCAGGAAACCACTTTTGCACTTGTATTAGTGTGGAAAAAACACTTTTTGCACTTGTGATAGTGTTGAAAAACCACTTTTCGCACTTGTGTTAGTGTTGAAAAACCACTTTTCGTACTTGTGTTGGTGCAGGAAACCACTTTTGCACTTGTATTAGTGTGGAAAAACTACTTTTAGCACTTGTGTTAGTGTTGAAAAACTACTTTTCGCACTTGTGTTAGTGTTGAAAAACCACTTTTCGCACTTGTGTTGGTGCAGTAAACCACTTTTGCACTTGTATTAGTGTGGAAAAAACACTTTTTGCACTTGTGTTAGTGTTGAAAAACCACTTTTCGCACTTCTGTTAGTGTTGAAAAAACACTTTTCGCACTTGTGTTGGTGCAGGAAACCACTTTTGCACTTGTATTAGTGTGGAAAAACCACTTTTCGCACTTGTGTTAGTGTTGAAAAACCACTTTTCGCACTTGTGTTAGTGTTGAAAAACCACTTTTCGCACTTGTGTTGGTGCAGGAAACCACTTTTGCACTTGTATTAGTGTGGAAAAAACACTTTTTGCACTTGTGTTAGTGTTGAAAAACCACTTTTCGCACTTGTGTTAGTGTTGAAAAACCACTTTTCGCACTTGTATTGGTGCAGGAAACCACTTTTGCACTTGTATTAGTGTGGAAAAAACACTTTTCGCACTTGTGTTAGTGTTGAAAAAACACTTTTCGCACTTGTGTTAGTGTTGAAAAACCACTTTTCGCACTTGTGATAGTGTTGAAAAACCACTTTTCGCACTTGTGTTGGTGCAGGAAACCACTTTTGCACTTGTATTAGTGTTGAAAAACCACTTTTCGCACTTGTGTTAGTGTTGAAAAACCACTTTTCGCACTTGTGTTAGTGTTGAAAAAACACTTTTCGCACTTGTGTTAGTGTTGAAAAACCACTTTTCGCTCTTGTGTTAGTGTTGAAAAACCACTTTTCGCACTTGTGTTGATGCAGGAAACCACTTTTGCACTTGTATTAGTGTGAAAAAAACACTTTTCGCACTTGTGTTAGTGTTGAAAAACCACTTTTCGCACTTGTGTTAGTGTTGAAAAACCACTTTTCGCACTTGTGTTGGTGCAGGAAACCACTTTTGCACTTGTATTAGTGTGGAAAAAACACTTTTCGCACTTGTGATAGTGTTGAAAAACCACTTCTCGCACTTGTGTTAGTGTTGAAAAACCACTTTTCGCACTTGTGTTAGTGCAGGAAACCACTTTTGCACATGTATTAGTGTGGAAAAAACACTTTTTGCACTTGTGATAGTGTTGAAAAACCACTTTTCGCACTTGTGTTAGTGTTGAAAAACCACTTTTCGCACTTGTGTTAGTGTTGAAAAACCACTTTTCGTACTTGTGTTGGTGCAGGAAACCACTTTTGCACTTGTATTAGTGTGGAAAAAACACTTTTTGCACTTGTGATAGTGTTGAAAAACCACTTTTCACACTTGTGTTAGTGTTGAAAAACCACTTTTCGCACTTGTGTTGGTGCAGGAAACCACTTTTGCACTTGTATTAGTGTGGAAAAACCACTTTTCGCACTTGTGTTAGTGTTGAAAAACCACTTTTCGCACTTGTGTTAGTGTTGAAAAACCACTTTTCGCACTTGTGTTGGTGCAGGAAACCACTTTTTCACTTGTATTAGTGTGGAAAAACCACTTTCCGCACTTGGGTTAGTGTTGAAAAACCACTTTTCGCACTTGTGTTAGTGTTGAAAAACCACTTTTCGCACTTGTGTTGGTGCAGGAAACCACTTTTGCACTTGTATTAGTGTGGAAAAAACACTTTTTGCACTTGTGATAGTGTTGAAAAACCACTTTTCGCACTTGTGTTAGTGTTGAAAACCCACTTTTCGCACTTGTGTTGGTGCAGGAAACCACTTTTGCACTTGTATTAGTGTGGAAAAACCACTTTTCACACTTGTGTTAGTGTTGAAAAACCACTTTTCACACTTGTGTTAGTGTTGAAAAACCACTTTTCGCACTTGTGTTGGTGCAGGAAACCACTTTTGCACTTGTATTAGTGTGGAAAAAACACTTTTTGCACTTGTGATAGTGTTGAAAAAACCACTTTTCGCACCTGTGTTAGTGTTGAAAAACCACTTTTCGCACTTGTGTTGGTGCAGGAAACCACTTTTGCACTTGTATTAGTGTGGAAAAACCACTTTTTGCACTTGTGTTAGTGTTGAAAAACCACTTTTCGCACTTGTGTTAGTGTTGAAAAACCACATTTCGCACTTGTGTTGGTGCAGGAAACCACTTTTGCACTTGTATTAGTGTGGAAAAACCACTTTTTGCACTTGTGTTAGTGTTGAAAAACCACTTTTCGCACCTGTGTTAGTGTTGAAAAACCACTTTTCGCACTTGTGTTGGTGCAGGAAACCACTTTTGCACTTGTATTAGTGTGGGAAAAACCACTTTTCGCACTTGTGTTAGTGTTGAAAAACCACTTTTCGCACTTGTGTTGGTGCAGGAAACCACTTTTGCACTTGTATTAGTGTGGGAAAAACCACTTTTCGCACTTGTGTTAGTGTTGAAAAACCACTTTTCGCACTTGTGTTGGTGCAGGAAACCACTTTTGCACTTGTATTAGTGTGGAAAAACCACTTTTCGCACTTGTGTTAGTGTTGAAAAACCACTTTTCGCACTTGTGTTAGTGTTGAAAAACCACTTTTCGCACTTGTGTTGGTGCAGGAAACCACTTTTGCACTTGTATTAGTGTGGAAAAAACACTTTTTGCACTTGTGATAGTGTTGAAAAACCACTTTTCGCACTTGTGTTAGTGTTGAAAAACCACTTTTCGTACTTGTGTTGGTGCAGGAAACCACTTTTGCACTTGTATTAGTGTGGAAAAACTACTTTTAGCACTTGTGTTAGTGTTGAAAAACTACTTTTCGCACTTGTGTTAGTGTTGAAAAACCACTTTTCGCACTTGTGTTGGTGCAGTAAACCACTTTTGCACTTGTATTAGTGTGGAAAAAACACTTTTTGCACTTGTGTTAGTGTTGAAAAACCACTTTTCGCACTTCTGTTAGTGTTGAAAAAACACTTTTCGCACTTGTGTTGGTGCAGGAAACCACTTTTGCACTTGTATTAGTGTGGAAAAACCACTTTTCGCACTTGTGTTAGTGTTGAAAAACCACTTTTCGCACTTGTGTTAGTGTTGAAAAACCACTTTTCGCACTTGTGTTGGTGCAGGAAACCACTTTTGCACTTGTATTAGTGTGGAAAAAACACTTTTTGCACTTGTGTTAGTGTTGAAAAACCACTTTTCGCACTTGTGTTAGTGTTGAAAAACCACTTTTCGCACTTGTATTGGTGCAGGAAACCACTTTTGCACTTGTATTAGTGTGGAAAAAACACTTTTCGCACTTGTGTTAGTGTTGAAAAAACACTTTTCGCACTTGTGTTAGTGTTGAAAAACCACTTTTCGCACTTGTGTTAGTGTTGAAAAACCACTTTTCGCACTTGTGTTGATGCAGGAAACCACTTTTGCACTTGTATTAGTGTGGAAAAAACACTTTTCGCACTTGTGTTAGTGTTGAAAAACCACTTTTCGCACTTGTGTTGGTGCAGGAAACCACTTTTGCACTTGTATTAGTGTGGAAAAACCACTTTTCGCACTTGTGTTAGTGTTGAAAAACCACTTTTCGCACTTGTGTTAGTGTTGAAAAACCACTTTTCGCACTTGTATTGGTGCAGGAAACCACTTTTGCACTTGTATTAGTGTGGAAAAAACACTTTTTGCACTTGTGATAGTGTTGAAAAACCACTTTTTGCACTTGTGTTAGTGTTGAAAAACCACTTTTCGCACTTGTGTTGGTGCAGGAAACCACTTTTGCACTTGTATTAGTGTTGAAAAACCACTTTTCGCACTTGTGTTAGTGTTGAAAAACCACTTTTCGCACTTGTGTTAGTGTTGAAAAAACACTTTTCGCACTTGTGTTAGTGTTGAAAAACCACTTTTCGCTCTTGTGTTAGTGTTGAAAAACCACTTTTCGCACTTGTGTTGATGCAGGAAACCACTTTTGCACTTGTATTAGTGTGAAAAAAACACTTTTCGCACTTGTGTTAGTGTTGAAAAACCACTTTTCGCACTTGTGTTAGTGTTGAAAAACCACTTTTCGCACTTGTGTTGGTGCAGGAAACCACTTTTGCACTTGTATTAGTGTGGAAAAAACACTTTTCGCACTTGTGATAGTGTTGAAAAACCACTTCTCGCACTTGTGTTAGTGTTGAAAAACCACTTTTCGCACTTGTGTTAGTGCAGGAAACCACTTTTGCACATGTATTAGTGTGGAAAAAACACTTTTTGCACTTGTGATAGTGTTGAAAAACCACTTTTCGCACTTGTGTTAGTGTTGAAAAACCACTTTTCGCACTTGTGTTGGTGCAGGAAACCACTTTTCGCACTTGTGTTAGTGTTGAAAAACCACTTTTCGCACTTGTGTTAGTGTTGAAAAACCACTTTTCGCACTTGTGTTAGTGTTGAAAACCCACTTTTCGCACTTGTGTTGGTGCAGGAAACCACTTTTGCACTTGTATTAGTGTGGAAAAAACACTTTTCGCACTTGTGTTAGTGTTGAAAAACCACTTTTCGCACTTGTGTTAGTGTTGAAAAACCACTTCTCGCACTTGTGTTAGTGTTGAAAAACCACTTTTCGCACTTGTGTTAGTGCAGGAAACCACTTTTGCACTTGTATTAGTGTGGAAAAAACACTTTTCGCACTTGTGATAGTGTTGAAAAACCACTTCTCGCACTTGTGTTAGTGTTGAAAAACCACTTTTCGCACTTGTGTTAGTGCAGGAAACCACTTTTGCACATGTATTAGTGTGGAAAAAACACTTTTTGCACTTGTGATAGTGTTGAAAAACCACTTTTCGCACTTGTGTTAGTGTTGAAAAACCACTTTTCGCACTTGTGTTAGTGTTGAAAAACCACTTTTCGTACTTGTGTTGGTGCAGGAAACCACTTTTGCACTTGTATTAGTGTGGAAAAAACACTTTTTGCACTTGTGATAGTGTTGAAAAACCACTTTTCACACTTGTGTTAGTGTTGAAAAACCACTTTTCGCACTTGTGTTGGTGCAGGAAACCACTTTTGCACTTGTATTAGTGTGGAAAAACCACTTTTCGCACTTGTGTTAGTGTTGAAAAACCACTTTTCGCACTTGTGTTAGTGTTGAAAAACCACTTTTCGCACTTGTGTTGGTGCAGGAAACCACTTTTTCACTTGTATTAGTGTGGAAAAACCACTTTCCGCACTTGGGTTAGTGTTGAAAAACCACTTTTCGCACTTGTGTTAGTGTTGAAAAACCACTTTTCGCACTTGTGTTGGTGCAGGAAACCACTTTTGCACTTGTATTAGTGTGGAAAAAACACTTTTTGCACTTGTGATAGTGTTGAAAAACCACTTTTCGCACTTGTGTTAGTGTTGAAAACCCACTTTTCGCACTTGTGTTGGTGCAGGAAACCACTTTTGCACTTGTATTAGTGTGGAAAAACCACTTTTCACACTTGTGTTAGTGTTGAAAAACCACTTTTCACACTTGTGTTAGTGTTGAAAAACCACTTTTCGCACTTGTGTTGGTGCAGGAAACCACTTTTGCACTTGTATTAGTGTGGAAAAAACACTTTTTGCACTTGTGATAGTGTTGAAAAAACCACTTTTCGCACCTGTGTTAGTGTTGAAAAACCACTTTTCGCACTTGTGTTGGTGCAGGAAACCACTTTTGCACTTGTATTAGTGTGGAAAAACCACTTTTTGCACTTGTGTTAGTGTTGAAAAACCACTTTTCGCACTTGTGTTAGTGTTGAAAAACCACATTTCGCACTTGTGTTGGTGCAGGAAACCACTTTTGCACTTGTATTAGTGTGGAAAAACCACTTTTTGCACTTGTGTTAGTGTTGAAAAACCACTTTTCGCACCTGTGTTAGTGTTGAAAAACCACTTTTCGCACTTGTGTTGGTGCAGGAAACCACTTTTGCACTTGTATTAGTGTGGGAAAAACCACTTTTCGCACTTGTGTTAGTGTTGAAAAACCACTTTTCGCACTTGTGTTGGTGCAGGAAACCACTTTTGCACTTGTATTAGTGTGGGAAAAACCACTTTTCGCACTTGTGTTAGTGTTGAAAAACCACTTTTCGCACTTGTGTTGGTGCAGGAAACCACTTTTGCACTTGTATTAGTGTGGAAAAACCACTTTTCGCACTTGTGTTAGTGTTGAAAAACCACTTTTCGCACTTGTGTTAGTGTTGAAAAACCACTTTTCGCACTTGTGTTGGTGCAGGAAACCACTTTTGCACTTGTATTAGTGTGGAAAAAACACTTTTTGCACTTGTGATAGTGTTGAAAAACCACTTTTCGCACTTGTGTTAGTGTTGAAAAACCACTTTTCGTACTTGTGTTGGTGCAGGAAACCACTTTTGCACTTGTATTAGTGTGGAAAAACTACTTTTAGCACTTGTGTTAGTGTTGAAAAACTACTTTTCGCACTTGTGTTAGTGTTGAAAAACCACTTTTCGCACTTGTGTTGGTGCAGTAAACCACTTTTGCACTTGTATTAGTGTGGAAAAAACACTTTTTGCACTTGTGTTAGTGTTGAAAAACCACTTTTCGCACTTCTGTTAGTGTTGAAAAAACACTTTTCGCACTTGTGTTGGTGCAGGAAACCACTTTTGCACTTGTATTAGTGTGGAAAAACCACTTTTCGCACTTGTGTTAGTGTTGAAAAACCACTTTTCGCACTTGTGTTAGTGTTGAAAAACCACTTTTCGCACTTGTGTTGGTGCAGGAAACCACTTTTGCACTTGTATTAGTGTGGAAAAAACACTTTTTGCACTTGTGTTAGTGTTGAAAAACCACTTTTCGCACTTGTGTTAGTGTTGAAAAACCACTTTTCGCACTTGTATTGGTGCAGGAAACCACTTTTGCACTTGTATTAGTGTGGAAAAAACACTTTTCGCACTTGTGTTAGTGTTGAAAAAACACTTTTCGCACTTGTGTTAGTGTTGAAAAACCACTTTTCGCACTTGTGTTAGTGTTGAAAAACCACTTTTCGCACTTGTGTTGATGCAGGAAACCACTTTTGCACTTGTATTAGTGTGGAAAAAACACTTTTCGCACTTGTGTTAGTGTTGAAAAACCACTTTTCGCACTTGTGTTGGTGCAGGAAACCACTTTTGCACTTGTATTAGTGTGGAAAAACCACTTTTCGCACTTGTGTTAGTGTTGAAAAACCACTTTTCGCACTTGTGTTAGTGTTGAAAAACCACTTTTCGCACTTGTATTGGTGCAGGAAACCACTTTTGCACTTGTATTAGTTTGGAAAAAACACTTTTTGCACTTGTGATAGTGTTGAAAAACCACTTTTTGCACTTGTGTTAGTGTTGAAAAACCACTTTTCGCACTTGTGTTGGTGCAGGAAACCACTTTTGCACTTGTATTAGTGTTGAAAAACCACTTTTCGCACTTGTGTTAGTGTTGAAAAACCACTTTTCGCACTTGTGTTAGTGTTGAAAAAACACTTTTCGCACTTGTGTTAGTGTTGAAAAACCACTTTTCGCTCTTGTGTTAGTGTTGAAAAACCACTTTTCGCACTTGTGTTGATGCAGGAAACCACTTTTGCACTTGTATTAGTGTGAAAAAAACACTTTTCGCACTTGTGTTAGTGTTGAAAAACCACTTTTCGCACTTGTGTTAGTGTTGAAAAACCACTTTTCGCACTTGTGTTGGTGCAGGAAACCACTTTTGCACTTGTATTAGTGTGGAAAAAACACTTTTCGCACTTGTGATAGTGTTGAAAAACCACTTCTCGCACTTGTGTTAGTGTTGAAAAACCACTTTTCGCACTTGTGTTAGTGCAGGAAACCACTTTTGCACATGTATTAGTGTGGAAAAAACACTTTTTGCACTTGTGATAGTGTTGAAAAACCACTTTTCGCACTTGTGTTAGTGTTGAAAAACCACTTTTCGCACTTGTGTTGGTGCAGGAAACCACTTTTCGCACTTGTGTTAGTGTTGAAAAACCACTTTTCGCACTTGTGTTAGTGTTGAAAAACCACTTTTCGCACTTGTGTTAGTGTTGAAAACCCACTTTTCGCACTTGTGTTGGTGCAGGAAACCACTTTTGCACTTGTATTAGTGTGGAAAAAACACTTTTCGCACTTGTGTTAGTGTTGAAAAACCACTTTTCGCACTTGTGTTAGTGTTGAAAAACCACTTCTCGCACTTGTGTTAGTGTTGAAAAACCACTTTTCGCACTTGTGTTAGTGCAGGAAACCACTTTTGCACATGTATTAGTGTGGAAAAAACACTTTTTGCACTTGTGATAGTGTTGAAAAACCACTTTTCGCACTTGTGTTAGTGTTGAAAAACCACTTTTCGCACTTGTGTTGGTGCAGGAAACCACTTTTCGCACTTGTGTTAGTGTTGAAAAACCACTTTTCGCACTTGTGTTAGTGTTGAAAAACCACTTTTCGCACTTGTGTTGGTGCAGGAAACCACTTTTGCACTTGTATTATTGTGGAAAAACCACTTTTCGCACTTGTGTTAGTGTTGAAAAACCACTTTTCGCACTTGTGTTAGTGTTGAAAAACCACTTTTCGCACTTGTGTTAGTGTTGAAAAACCACTTTTCGCACTTGTGTTAGTGTTGAAAAACCACTTTTCGCACTTGTGTTGGTGCAGGAAACCACTTTTGCACTTGTATTAGTGTGGAAAAAACACTTTTTGCACTTGTGATAGTGTTGAAAAACCACTTTTCGCACTTGTGTTAGTGTTGAAAAACCACTTTTCATACTTGTGTTGGTGCAGGAAACCACTTTTGCACTTGTATTAGTGTGGAAAAACTACTTTTAGCACTTGTGTTAGTGTTGAAAAACCACTTTTCGCACTTGTGTTAGTGTTGAAAAACCACTTTTCGCACTTGTGTTGGTGCAGTAAACCACTTTTGCACTTGTATTAGTGTGGAAAAAACACTTTTTGCACTTGTGTTAGTGTTGAAAAACCACTTTTCGCACTTCTGTTAGTGTTGAAAAAACACTTTTCGCACTTGTGTTGGTGCAGGAAACCACTTTTGCAATTGTATTAGTGTGGAAAAACCACTTTTCGCACTTGTGTTAGTGTTGAAAAACCACTTTTCGCACTTGTGTTAGTGTTGAAAAACCACTTTTCGCACTTGTGTTGGTGCAGGAAACCACTTTTGCACTTGTATTAGTGTGGAAAAAACACTTTTTGCACTTGTGTTAGTGTTGAAAAACCACTTTTCGCACTTGTGTTAGTGTTGAAAAACCACTTTTCGCACTTGTATTGGTGCAGGAAACCACTTTTGCACTTGTATTAGTGTGGAAAAACCACTTTTCGCACTTGTGTTAGTGTTGAAAAAACACTTTTCGCACTTGTGTTAGTGTTGAAAAACCACTTTTCGTACTTGTGTTAGTGTTGAAAAACCACTTTTCGCACTTGTGTTGATGCAGGAAACCACTTTTGCACTTGTATTAGTGTGGAAAAAACACTTTTCGCACTTGTGTTAGTGTTGAAAAACCACTTTTCGCACTTGTGTTAGTGTTGAAAAACCACTTTTCGCACTTGTGTTGGTGCAGGAAACCACTTTTGCACTTGTATTAGTGTGGAAAAAACACTTTTTGCACTTGTGATAGTGTTGAAAAACCACTTTTCGCACTTGTGTTAGTGTTGAAAAACCACTTTTCGCACTTGTGTTGGTGCAGGAAACCACTTTTGCACTTGTATTATTGTGGAAAAACCACTTTTCGCACTTGTGTTAGTGTTGAAAAACTACTTTTCGCACTTGTGTTAGTGTTGAAAAACCACTTTTCGCACTTGTGTTAGTGTTGAAAAACCACTTTTCGCACTTGTGTTAGTGTTGAAAAACCACTTTTCGCACTTGTGTTGGTGCAGGAAACCACTTTTGCACTTGTATTAGTGTGGAAAAACCACTTTTTGCACTTGTGTTAGTGTTGAAAAACCACTTTTCGCACTTGTGTTAGTGTTGAAAAACCACTTTTCGCACTTGTGTTAGTGTTGAAAAACCACTTTTCGCACTTGTGTTGGTGCAGGAAAACACTTTTGCACTTGTATTAGTGTGGAAAAACCACTTTTCGCACTTGTTTTAGTGTTGAAAAACCACTTTTCGCACTTGTGTTAGTGTTGAAAAACCACTTTTCGCACTTGTGTTAGTGTTGAAAAACCACTTTTCGCACTTGTGTTGGTGCAGGAAACCACTTTTGCACTTGTATTAGTGTGGAAAAAACACTTTTTGCACTTGTGTTAGTGTTGAAAAACCACTTTTCGCACTTGTGTTAGTGTTGAAAAACCACTTTTCGCACTTGTGTTGGTGCAGGAAACCACTTTTGCACTTGAATTTGTGTGGAAAAAACACTTTTTGCACTTGTGATAGTGTTGAAAAACCACTTTTGGCACTTGTGTTAGTGTTGAAAAACCACTTTTCGCACTTGTGTTGGTGCAGGAAACCACTTTTGCACTTGTATTAGTGTGGAAAAACCACTTTTCACACTTGTGTTAGTGTTGAAAAACCACTTTTCGCACTTGTGTTAGTGTTGAAAAACCACTTTTCGCACTTGTGTTAGTGTTGAAAAAACACTTTTCGCACTTGTGTTAGTGTTGAAAAACCACTTTTCGCACTTGTGTTGGTGCAGGAAACCACTTTTGCACTTGTATTAGTGTTGAAAAACCACTTTTCGCACTTGTGTTAGTGTTGAAAAACCACTTTTCGCACTTGTGTTAGTGTTGAAAAAACACTTTTCGCACTTGTGTTAGTGTTGAAAAACCACTTTTCGCTCTTGTGTTAGTGTTGAAAAACCACTTTTCGCACTTGTGTTGATGCAGGAAACCACTTTTGCACTTGTATTAGTGTGAAAAAAACACTTTTCGCACTTGTGTTAGTGTTGAAAAACCACTTTTCGCACTTGTGTTAGTGTTGAAAAACCACTTTTCGCACTTGTGTTGGTGCAGGAAACCACTTTTGCACTTGTATTAGTGTGGAAAAAACACTTTTCGCACTTGTGATAGTGTTGAAAAACCACTTCTCGCACTTGTGTTAGTGTTGAAAAACCACTTTTCGCACTTGTGTTAGTGCAGGAAACCACTTTTGCACATGTATTAGTGTGGAAAAAACACTTTTTGCACTTGTGATAGTGTTGAAAAACCACTTTTCGCACTTGTGTTAGTGTTGAAAAACCACTTTTCGCACTTGTGTTGGTGCAGGAAACCACTTTTCGCACTTGTGTTAGTGTTGAAAAACCACTTTTCGCACTTGTGTTAGTGTTGAAAAACCACTTTTCGCACTTGTGTTAGTGTTGAAAACCCACTTTTCGCACTTGTGTTGGTGCAGGAAACCACTTTTGCACTTGTATTAGTGTGGAAAAAACACTTTTCGCACTTGTGTTAGTGTTGAAAAACCACTTTTCGCACTTGTGTTAGTGTTGAAAAACCACTTCTCGCACTTGTGTTAGTGTTGAAAAACCACTTTTCGCACTTGTGTTAGTGCAGGAAACCACTTTTGCACATGTATTAGTGTGGAAAAAACACTTTTTGCACTTGTGATAGTGTTGAAAAACCACTTTTCGCACTTGTGTTAGTGTTGAAAAACCACTTTTCGCACTTGTGTTGGTGCAGGAAACCACTTTTCGCACTTGTGTTAGTGTTGAAAAACCACTTTTCGCACTTGTGTTAGTGTTGAAAAACCACTTTTCGCACTTGTGTTGGTGCAGGAAACCACTTTTGCACTTGTATTATTGTGGAAAAACCACTTTTCGCACTTGTGTTAGTGTTGAAAAACCACTTTTCGCACTTGTGTTAGTGTTGAAAAACCACTTTTCGCACTTGTGTTAGTGTTGAAAAACCACTTTTCGCACTTGTGTTAGTGTTGAAAAACCACTTTTCGCACTTGTGTTGGTGCAGGAAACCACTTTTGCACTTGTATTAGTGTGGAAAAAACACTTTTCGCACTTGTGTTAGTGTTGAAAAACCACTTTTCGCACTTGTGTTAGTGTTGAAAAACCACTTTTCGCACTTGTGTTAGTGTTGAAAAACCACTTTTCGCACTTGTGTTAGTGTTGAAAAACCACTTTTCGCACTTGTGTTGGTGCAGGAAACCACTTTTGCACTTGTATTAGTGTGGAAAAAACACTTTTCGCACTTGTGTTAGTGTTGAAAAACCACTTTTCGCACTTGTGTTAGTGTTGAAAAACCACTTTTCACACTTGTGTTAGTGTTGAAAAACCACTTTTCGCACTTGTGTTAGTGTTGAAAA